>NC_069502.1:1236652448-1236734222 GCF_027579735.1 Bombina bombina
TGAGATGCTGCTATATGTGCCTAGCTGAGAGATGCTGCTATATGTGCCAAGCTGAGAGATGCTGCTATATGTGCCTAGCTGAGAGATGCTGCTATATGTGCCTAGCTGAGAGATGCTGCTATATGTGCCTAGCTGAGAGATGCTGCTATATGTGCCTAGCTGAGAGATGCTGCTATATGTGCCTAGCTGAGAGATGCTGCTATATGTGCCTAGCTGAGAGATGCTGCTATATGTGCCTAGCTGAGAGATGCTGCTATATGTGCCTAGCTGAGAGATGCTGCTATATGTGCCTAGCTGAGAGATGCTGCTATATGTGCCTAGCTGAGAGATGCTGCTATATGTGCCTAGCTGAGAGATGCTGCTATATGTGCCTAGCTGAGAGATGCTGCTATATGTGCCTAGCTGAGAGATGCTGCTATATGTGCCTAGCTGAGAGATGCTGCTATATGTGCCTAGCTGAGAGATGCTGCTATATGTGCCTAGCTGAGAGATTGCGCTATATGTGCCTAGCTGAGAGATGCTGCTATATGTGCCAAGCTGAGAGGGATTGCTGCTTATGTGCCAAGCTGAGAGATTGCTGCTATATGTGCCTAGCTGAGAGATGCTGCTATATTGTGCCTAGCTGAGAGATGCTGCTATATGTGCCTAGCTGAGAGATGCTGCTATATGTGCCAAGCTGAGAGATGCTGCTATATGTGCCTAGCTGAGAGATGCTGCTATATGTGCCTAGCTGAGAGATGCTGCTATATGTACCTAGCTGAGAGATGCTGCTATATGTGCCTAGCTGAGAGATGCTGCTATATGTGCCTAGCTGAGAGATGCTGCTATATGTGCCTAGCTGAGAGATGCTGCTATATGTTCTACTGAGAGGATGCGGCTATATGTGCCTAACTGAGAGATGCTGCTATATGTGCCTACTGAGAGATGCTGCTATATGTGCCAAGCTGAGAGATGCTGCTATATGTGCCATAGCTGAGAGATGCTGCTATATTGTGCCTAGCTGAGAGATGGCTGCTATATGTGCAAGCTGAGAGATGCTGCTATATGTGCCAAGCTGAGAGATGGGGCGGGGGGCTATATGTACCTAGCTGAAGAGATGCTGCTATATGTGTGCCAAGCTGAGAGATGCTGCTATTTGTGCCTAGCTGAGAGAATGCTGCTATATGTGCCTAGCTGAGAGGAGTTGCTGGCAATATTGCCTAGCTGAGAGATGCTGCTATATGTGCCTAGCTGAGAGGATGCTGCTTATATGTGCCTAGCTGAGAGATGCTGCTATATGTGTCCTAGCTGAGAGATGCTGCTATATTTGCCTAGCTGAGAGATGCTGCTATATGTAGCCTAGCTGAGAGATGCTGCTATATGAGCCTAGACTGAGAGATGCTGTCTATATGTTCCCTAGCGGAGAGGATGCTGCTATATTGTGCCTACGCTGAGAGATGCTGCTATATTTACCTAGCTGATGAGATGCTGCTATATGTGCCTAGCTGAGAGATGGCTGCTATATGGTGCCTAGCTGAGAGATGCTGCTATATGTGCCTAGCTGAGAGATGCTGCTATATGTGCCTAGCTGAGAGATGCTGCTATATGTGCCTAGCTGAGAGATGCTGCTATATGTGCCAAGCTGAGAGATGCTGCTATATGTGCCTAGCTGAGAGATGCTGCTATATGTGCCTAGCTGAGAGATGCTGCTATATGTGCCAAGCTGAGAGATGCTGCTATATGTGCCTAGCTGAGAGATGCTGCTATATGTGCCTACTGAGAGATGCTGCTATATGTGCCTAGCTGGGGAGATGCTGCTATATGTGCCAAGCTGAGAGATGCTGCTATATGTGCCAAGCTGAGAGATGCTGCTATATGTGCCTAGCTGAGAGATGCTGCTATATGTGCCAAGCTGAGAGATGCTGCTATATGTGCCTAGCTGAGAGATGCTGCTATATGTGCCAAGCTGAGAGATGCTGCTATATGTGCCAAGCTGAGAGATGCTGCTATATGTCCCTAGCTGAGAGATGCTGCTATATGTGCCTAGCTGAGAGATGCTGCTATATGTGCCTAGCTGAGAGATGCTGCTATATGTGCCAAGCTGAGAGATGCTGCTATATGTGCCTAGCTGAGAGATGCTGCTATATGTGCCAAGCTGAGAGATGCTGCTATATGTGCCTAGCTGAGAGATGCTGCTATATGTGCCTAGCTGAGAGATGCTGCTATATGTGCCTAGCTGAGAGATGCTGCTATATGTGCCTAGCTGAGAGATGCTGCTATATGTGCCTAGCTGAGAGATGCTGCTATATGTGCCTAGCTGAGAGATGCTGCTATATGTGCCTAGCTGAGAGATGCTGCTATATGTGCCTAGCTGAGAGATGCTGCTATATGTGCCTAGCTGAGAGATGCTGCTATATGTGCCTAGCTGAGAGATGCTGCTATATGTGCCTAGCTGAGAGATGCTGCTATATGTGCCTAGCTGAGAGATGCTGCTATATGTGCCAAGCTGAGAGATGCTGCTATATGTGCCTAGCTGAGAGATGCTGCTATATGTGCCTAGCTGAGAGATGCTGCTATATGTGCCTAGCTGAGAGATGCTGCTATATGTGCCATAGCTGAGAGATGCTGCTATATGTGCCTAGCTGAGAGATGCTGCTATATGTGCCTAGCTGAGAGATGCTGCTATATGTGCCTAGCTGAGAGATGCTGCTATATGTGCCTAGCTGAGAGATGCTGCTATATGTGCCTAGCTGAGAGATGCTGCTATATGTGCCAAGCTGAGAGATGCTGCTATATGTGCCTAGCTGAGAGATGCTGCTATATGTGCCTAGCTGAGAGATGCTGCTATATGTGCCTAGCTGAGAGATGCTGCTATATGTGCCTAGCTGAGAGGATGCTGCTATATGTGCCTAGCTGAGAGATGCTGCTATATGTGCCAAGCTGAGAGATGCTGCTATATGTGCCTAGCTGAGAGATGCTGCTATATGTGCCTAGCTGAGAGATGCTGCTATATGTGCCTAGCTGAGAGATGCTGCTATATGTGCCTAGCTGAGAGATGCTGCTATATGTGCCTAGCTGAGAGATGCTGCTATATGTGCCTAACTGAGAGATGCTGCTATATGTGCCTAGCTGAGAGATGCTGCTATATGTACCAAGCTGAGAGATGCTGCTATATGTGCCTAGCTGAGAGATGCTGCTATATGTGCCTAGCTGAGAGATGCTGCTCTATGTGCCAAGCTGAGAGATGCTGCTATATGTGCCCTAGCTGAGAGATGCTGCTATATGTGCCTAGCTGAGAGATGCTGCTATATGTGCCAAGCTGAGAGATGCTGCTATATGTGCCTAGCTGAGAGATGCTGCTATATGTGCCTAGCTGAGAGATGCTGCTATATGTGCCTAGCTGAGAGATGCTGCTATATGTGCCTAGCTGAGAGATGCTGCTATATGTGCCAAGCTGAGAGATGCTGCTATATGTGCCTAGCTGAGAGATGCTGCTATATGTGCCTAGCTGAGAGATGCTGCTATATGTGCCTAGCTGAGAGATGCTGCTATATGTGCCTAGCTGAGAGATGCTGCTATATGTGCCTAGCTGAGAGATGCTGCTATATGTGCCTAGCTGAGAGATGCTGCTATATGTGCCTAGCTGAGAGATGCTGCTATATGTGCCTAGCTGAGAGATGCTGCTATATGTGCCTAGCTGAGAGATGCTGCTATATGTGCCAAGCTGAGAGATTGCTGCTATATGTGCCTAGCTGAGAGATGCTGCTATATGTGCCTAGCTGAGAGATGCTGCTATATGTGCCTAGCTGAGAGATGCTGCTATATGTGCCTAGCTGAGAGATGCTGCTATATGTGCCAAGCTGAGAGATGCTGCTATATGTGCCAAGCTGAGAGATGCTGCTATATGTGCCTAGCTGAGAGATGCTGCTATATGTGCCTAGCTGAGAGATGCTGCTATATGTGCCTAGCTGAGAGATGCTGCTATATGTGCCTAGCTGAGAGATGCTGCTATATGTGCCAAGCTGAGAGATGCTGCTATATGTACCTAGCTGAGAGATGCTGCTATATGTGCCTAGCTGAGAGATGCTGCTATATGTGCCAAGCTGAGAGATGCTGCTATATGTGCCTAGCTGAGAGATGCTGCTATATGTGCCTAGCTGAGAGATGCTGCTATATGTGCCAAGCTGAGAGATGCTGCTATATGTGCCAAGCTGAGAGATGCTGCTATATGTGCCAAGCTGAGAGATGCTGCTATATGTGCCAAGCTGAGAGATGCTGCTATATGTGCCTAGCTGAGAGATGCTGCTATATGTGCCTAGCTGAGAGATGCTGCTATATGTGCCTAGCTGAGAGATGCTGCTATATGTGCCAAGCTGAGAGATGCTGCTATATGTGCCAAGCTGAGAGATGCTGCTATATGTGCCAAGCTGAAGAGATGCTTGCTATATGTGCCTAGCTGAGAGATGCTGCTATATGTACCTAGCTGAGAGATGCTGCTATATGTGCCAAGCTGAAGATGCTGCTATAGAGCTAGCTGAGAGATGCTGAGGAGATGCTGCTATATGTTGCCCTAGCTGAGAGATGCCTGCTATATGTGCCTAGCTGAAGAGATGCTGCTATATGTGCCAAGCTGAGAGATGCTGCTTATATGTGCCTAGCTGAAGAGTGCTGCTATATGTGCCAAGCTGAGATGATTGCTGCGTATATGTGCCTAAGCTGAGAGAATGGCTGCTATATGTGCACTAAGCTGAGAGATGCTGCTATATGTGCCAAGCTGAGAGATTGCTGCTATAGTTGCCTAACTGATGAGAGCCTATAAGTACCAGCTTATATGTAGCCTAAGCTGGAGAGGATGCCTGCTATAGTGCCTAGAGCAGAGAGGATGCTGCTATATGTGCCAAGCTGCGAGATGCTGCTATGTATGTGCCAAGCTGAGAGAATGCTGCTATATGCTGCCAAGATGAAGAGATGCTGCTATATGCAGCCTAGCTGAGAGATGCTCGTATATGTCCCTAGCTGAGAGATGCTGCTATATGTGCCTAGCTGAGAGATGCTGCTATATGTGCCTAGCTGAGAGATGCTGCTATATGTGCCCTAGCTGAGAGATGCTGCTATATGTGCCTAGCTGAGAGATGCTGCTATATGTGCCTAAGCTGAGAGATGCTGCTATATGTGCCTAACTGAGAGATGCTGCTTTATGTGCCCAAGCTGAGAGATGTCTGCTATATGTGCCTAGCTGAGAGATGCTGCTATATGTGCCTAGCTGAGAGATGCTGCTATATGTGCCTAGCTGAGAGATGCTGCTATATGTGCCTAGCTGAGAGATGCTGCTATATGTGCCTAGCTGAGAGATGCTGCTATATGTGCCTAGCTGAGAGATGCTGCTATATGTGCCTAGCTGAGAGATGCTGCTATATGTGCCTAGCTGAGAGATGCTGCTATATGTGCCTAGCTGAGAGATGCTGCTATATGTGCCTAGCTGAGAGATGCTGCTATATGTGCCTAGCTGAGAGATGCTGCTATATGTGCCTAGCTGAGAGATGCTGCTATATGTGCCTAGCTGAGAGATGCTGCTATATGTGCCAAGCTGAGAGATGCTGCTATATGTGCCTAGCTGAGAGATGCTGCTATATGTGCCAAGCTGAGAGATGCTGCTATATGTGCCTAGCTGAGAGATGCTGCTATATGTGCCTAGCTGAGAGATGCTGCTATATGTGCCTAGCTGAGAGATGCTGCTATATGTGACCTAGCTGAGAGATGCTGCTATATGTGCCTAGCTGAGAGATGCTGCTATATGTGCCTAGCTGAGAGATGCTGCTATATGTGCCTAGCTGAGAGATGCTGCTATATTGTGCCTAGCTGAGAGATGCTGCTATATGTGCCTATCTGAGAGATGCTGATATATGTACACTAGCTGAGAGATGCTGCTATATGATGCCTAGCTGAGAGATGCCTGCTATATGTGCCTTAGCTGAGAGACTGCTGCTATATGTGCCTAGCCTGAGAGATGCTGCTATATTTCCTAGCTGAGAGATGCTGCTATATGTGCCTAGCTGAGAGATGCTTTTTATTGTGCCTAGCTGAGAGATGCTGCTATATGTGCCTAGCTGAGAGATGCTGCTATATGTGCCTAGCTGAGAGATGCTGCTATATGTGCCTAGCTGAGAGATGCTGCTATAGTGCCTAAGCTGATAGATGCTGCTATAGTGCCTAGACTGAGAGATGCTGCTATATGTGCCTAAGCTGAGAGATGCTGCTATATGTGCCTAGACTGAGAGATGCTGCTATATGTGCCTAAGCTGAGAGATGCTGCTATATGTGCCAAGCTGAGAGATGCTGCTATATGTGCCTAGCTGAGAGATGCTGCTAATGAGCCTAGCTGAGAGATGCTGCTATATGTGCCTAGCTGAGAGATGCTGCTATATGTGCCTAGCTGAGAGATGCTGCTATATGTGCCTAGCTGAGAGATGCTGCTATATGTGCCTAGCTGAGAGATGCTGCTAAATGTGCCTAGCTGAGAGATGCTTGCTATATGTGCCTAGCTGAGAGATGCTGCTATATGTGCCTAGCTGAGAGATGCTGCTATATGTGCCTAGCTGAGAGATGCTGCTATATGTGCCAAGCTGAGAGATGCTGCTATATGTGCCTAGCTGAGAGATGCTGCTATACTTGGCCTAAGCTGAGAGATGCTGCTATATGTGCCTAGCTGTGAGAGATGCTGCTATATGTGCCCTAGCTGAGAGATGCCTGCTATATGGACCTAGCTGAAGATGCTGCTATATGCGCCTAGCTGAGAGATGCTGCTATATGCGCCTAGCTGAGGAGATAGCTGCTTTATGTGCCTAGCTGAGAGATGCTTGCTATATGTGCCTAGCTGAGAGATGCTGCTATATGCGCCTAGCTGAGAGATGCTGCTATATGTGCCTAGCTGAGAGATGCTGCTATATGTGCCAAGCTGAGAGATGCTGCTATATGTGCCAAGCTGAGAGATGCTGCTATATGTACCAAGCTGAGAGATGCTGCTATATGTGCCTAGCTGAGAGATGCTGCTATATGTGCCTAGCTGAGAGATGCTGCTATATGTGCCTAACTGAGAGATGCTGCTATATGTGCCTAGCTGAGAGATGCTGCTATATGTGCCTAGCTGAGAGATGCTGCTATATGTGCCTAGCTGAGAGATGCTGCTATATGTGCCTAGCTGAGAGATGCTGCTATATGTGCCAAGCTGAGAGATGCTGCTATATGTGCCTAGCTGAGAGATGCTGCTATATGTGCCTAGCTGAGAGATGCTGCTATATGTGCCTAGTTGAGAGATGCTGCTATATGTGCCTAGCTGAGAGATGCTGCTATATGTGCCTAGCTGAGAGATGCTGCTATATGTGCCAAGCTGACAGATGCTGCTATATGTACCTAGCTGAGAGATACTGCTATATGTGCCTAGCTGAGAGATGCTGCTATATGTGCCAAGCTGAGAGATGCTGCTATATGTGCCTAGCTGAGAGATGCTGCTATATGTACCAAGCTGAGAGATGCTGCTATATGTACCTAGCTGAGAGATGCTGCTATATGTGCCTAGCTGAGAGATGCTGCTATATGTGCCTAGCTGAGAGATGCTGCTATATGTACCTAGCTGAGAGATGCTGCTATATGTACCTAGCTGAGAGATGCTGCTATATGTGCCAAGCTGAGAGATGCTGCTATATGTACCTAGCTGAGAGATGCTGCTATATGTGCCTAGCTGAGAGATGCTGCTATATGTACCTAGCTGAGAGATGCTGCTATATGTACCTAGCTGAGAGATGCTGCTATATGTACCTAGCTGAGAGATGCTGCTATATGTACCTAGCTGAGAGATGCTGCTATATGTGCCTAGCTGAGAGATGCTGCTATATGTGCCAAGCTGAGAGATGCTGCTATATGTGCCTAGCTGAGAGATGCTGCTATATGTGCCAAGCTGAGAGATGCTGCTATATGTGCCTAACTGAGAGATGCTGCTATATGTGCCTAGCTGAGAGATGCTGCTATATGTGCCTAGCTGAGAGATGCTGCTATATGTGCCTAGCTGAGAGATGCTGCTATATGTGCCTAACTGAGAGATGCTGCTATATGTACCAAGCTGAGAGATGCTGCTATATGTGCCTAGCTGAGAGATGCTGCTATATGTGCCTAGCTGAGAGATGCTGCTATATGCGCCTAGCTGAGAGATGCTGCTATATGCGCCTAGCTGAGAGATGCTGCTATATGTGCCTAGCTGAGAGATGCTGCTATATGTACCTAGCTGAGAGATGCTGCTATATGTGCCTAGCTGAGAGATGCTGCTATATGTGCCTAGCTGAGAGATGCTGCTATATGTGCCTAGCTGAGAGATGCTGCTATATGTGCCAAGCTGAGAGATGCTGCTATATGTGCCTAGCTGAGAGATGCTGCTATATGTGCCTAGCTGAGAGATGCTGCTATATGTGCCTAGCTGAGAGATGCTGCTATATGTGCCAAGCTGAGAGATGCTGCTATATGTGCCTAGCTGAGAGATGCTGCTATATGTGCCTAACTGAGAGATGCTGCTATATGTGCCTAGCTGAGAGATGCTGCTATATGTGCCTAGCTGAGAGATGCTGCTATATGTGCCTAGCTGAGAGATGCTGCTATATGTGCCTAGCTGAGAGATGCTGCTATATGTGCCAAGCTGAGAGATGCTGCTATGTACCTAGCTGAAAGATGCTGCTATATGTGCCAAGCTGAGAGATGCTGCTATATGTGCCAAGCTGAGAGATGCTGCTATATGTACCTAGCTGAGAGATGCTGCTATATGTGCCTAGCTGAGAGATGCTGCTATATGTGCCTAGCTGAGAGATGCTGCTATATGTGCCTAGCTGAGAGATGCTGCTATATGTGCCAAGCTGAGAGATGCTGCTATATGTACCTAGCTGAGAGATGCTGCTATATGTGCCTAGCTGAGAGATGCTGCTATATGTACCTAGCTGAGAGATGCTGCTATATGTGCCTAGCTGAGAGATGCTGCTATATGTGCCAAGCTGAGAGATGCTGCTATATGTGCCTAGCTGAGAGATGCTGCTATATGTACCTAGCTGAAAGATGCTGCTATATGTGCCTAGCTGAGAGATGCTGCTATATGTGCCAAGCTGAGAGATGCTGCTATATGTACCTAGCTGAGAGATGCTGCTATATGTGCCAAGCTGAGAGATGCTGCTATATGTGCCTTGCTGAGAGATGCTGCTATATGTGCCTAGCTGAGAGATGCTGCTATATGTGCCAAGCTGAGAGATGCTGCTATAGGTGCCAAGCTGAGAGATGCTGCTATATGTGCCTAACTGAGAGATGCTGCTATATGTGCCTAACTGAGAGATGCTGCTATATGTGCCAAGCTGAGAGATGCTGCTATATGTGCCTAGCTGAGAGATGCTGCTATATGTGCCAAGCTGAGAGATGCTGCTATATGTGCCAAGCTGAGAGATGCTGCTATATGTGCCAAGCTGAGAGATGCTGCTATATGTGCCAAGCTGAGAGATGCTGCTATATATGCCTAGCTGAGAGATGCTGCTATATGTGCCTAGCTGAGAGATGCTGCTATATGTGCCAAGCTGAGAGATGCTGCTATATGTGCCAAGCTGAGAGATGCTGCTATATGTGCCAAGCTGAGAGATGCTGCTATATGTGCCAAGCTGAGAGATGCTGCTATATGTACCTAGCTGAGAGATGCTGCTATATGTGCCAAGCTGAGAGATGCTGCTATATGTGCCAAGCTGAGAGATGCTGCTATAAGTACCTAGCTGAGAGATGCTGCTATATGTGCCTAGCTGAGAGATGCTGCTATATGTGCCTAGCTGAGAGATGCTGCTATATGTACCAAGCTGAGAGATGCTGCTATATGTGCCTAGCTGAGAGATGCTGCTATATGTGCCAAGCTGAGAGATGCTGCTATATGTGCCAAGCTGAGAGATGCTGCTATATGTGCCAAGCTGAGAGATGCTGCTATATGTGCCTAGCTGAGAGATGCTGCTATATGTACCTAGCTGAGAGATGCTGCTATATGTGCCTAGCTGAGAGATGCTGCTATATGTACCTAGCTGAGAGATGCTGCTATATGTGCCAAGCTGAGAGATGCTGCTATATGTACCTAGCTGAGAGATGCTGCTATATGTGCCAAGCAGAGATGCTGCTATATGTGCCAAGCTGACAGATGCTGCTATATGTACCTAGCTGAGAGATGCTGCTATATGTGCCAAGCCAGTGCCGGCATGTGACGCCTCTTCACTCTCTCTTTCTCAGGTAGAATGTGCAAAGTTATGCAGAGACAGCAGCGCCGGCAGTGTGGCACGCCTGCACTCAGTGTTCTCATTGGCCCAGGAGTTCCGACCTTGTATCCTATTGCTTCGTCATGTGGAGCTTCTGGGGAGAGAGCGAGATGGGTATGGGGAGGACAGTAGAGTCATAGCTGCTCTTCGCTCCCTACTCCTTGGAGAAAGCACAGTGCGCAGGTGACAGAATTTTGGGAGTGGAATATCTATTTGATAGGAACATATATCACACACAGTAATCTGTAGGGTAAAAAATCACAGATACTATAATGTTAGGGTGACTGATATCACAGATACTATAATCTTAGGGTGACTGATATCACACACGGTAATCTGTAGGGTAAAAAATCACAGATACTATAATCTTAGGGTGACTGATATCACAGATACTATAATCTTAGGGTGACTGATATCACAGATACTATAATCTTAGGGTGACTGATATCACAGACAGTATAATTTTAGGGTGATTGATATCACAGATACTATAACCTCAGGGTGACTGATATCACAGATACTATAATCTCAGGGTGACTGATATCACAGACACTATAATCTCAGGGAGGTTGATATCACAGACACTATAATCCCAGGGTGACTGATATCACTGATACTATAATTTCAGGAAGGCTGATATCACAGACCCTATAATCTCAGCGTGACTGATATCACAGACACTATAATCTCAGGGAGGCTGATATCACATACACTATAATCTCAGGGTGACTGATATCACAGACACTATAATCTCAGGGAGGCTGATATCACAGACAGTATAATCTCAGGGAGGCTGATATCACAGACACTATAATCTCAGGGAGGCTAATATCACAGAGAGTATAATCTCAGGGTGACTGATATCACAGACAGTATAATCTCAGGGTGACTGATATCACAGACACTATAATCTCAGGGTGACTGATATCACAGACACTATAACCTCAGGGAGGCTGATATCACAGACACTATAATCCCAGGGAGGCTGATATCACAGACACTATAATCTCAGGGAGGCTAATATCACAGAGAGTATAATCTCAGGGTGACTGATATCACAGACAGTATAATCTCAGGGTGACTGATATCACAGACACTATAATCTCAGGGTGACTGATATCACAGACACTATAATCTCAGGGTGACTGATATCACAGACAATATAATCTCAGGGTGACTGATATCACAGATACTATAACCTCAGGGTGACTGATATCACAGATACTATAATCTCAGGGTGACTGATATCACAGATACTATAACCTCAGGGTGACTGATATCACAGACACTATAATCTCAGGGTGACTGATATCACAGACACTATAATCTCAGGGTGACTGATATCACAGATACTATAATCTCAGGGTGACTGATATCACAGGCACTATAATCTCAGGGTGACTGATATCACAGACACTATAATCTCAGGGTGGCTGATATCACAGACAGTATAATCTCAGGGTGGCTGATATCACAGACACTATAATCTCAGGAAGGCTGATATCACAGACAGTATAATCTCAGGGTGGCTGATATCACAGACACTATAATCTCAGGGTGACTGATATCACAGATACTATAATCTCAGGGTGACTGATATCACAGGCACTATAATCTCAGGGTGACTGATATCACAGACACTATAATCTCAGGGTGGCTGATATCACAGATACTATAATCTCAGTGTGATTGATATCACTGATACTATAATTTCAGGAAGGCTGATATCACAGACAGTATAATCTCAGGGTGGCTGATAACACAGATACTATAATCTCAGGGTGATTTATATAACAGACAGTATAATCTCAGGGAGGCTGATAACACAGATACTATAATCTCAGGGTGACTGATATCACAGACACTATAATCGCAGGGAGGCTGATATCACAGACACTATAATCTCAGGGAGGCTGATATCACAGACACTATAATCTCAGGGAGGCTAATATCACAGATACTATAATCTCACGGAGGCTGATATCACAGACACTATAATCTCAGGGAGGCTGATATCACAGACACTATAATCTCAGGGAGACTGATATCACAGACACTATAATCTCAGGGAGGCTGATATCACGGACACTATAATCTCAGGGAGGCTAATATCACAGATACTATAATCTCAGGGAGGCTGATATCACAGATACTATAATCTCAGGGAGGCTGATATCACAGACAGTATAATCGCAGGGAGGCTGATATCACAGACACTATAGTCTCAGGGAAGTTTATATCACAGATACTATAATCTCAGGGTTGCTGATATCACAGATACTATAATCTCAGGGTGGCTAATATCACAGATATTATAATCACAGGGAGGCTGATATCACAGATATTATAATCGCAGGGTGACTGATATCACAGATACTATAATCTCAGGGAGGCTGATATCACAGATACTATAATCTCAGGGTAACTGATATCACAGACACTATAATCTCAGGGAGGCTGATATCACAGACAGTATAATCTCAGGGTGACTGATATCACAGACACTATAATTTCACGGAGGCTGATATCACAAACACTATAATCTCAGGCAGACTGATATCACAGACACTATAATCTCAGGGTGGCTGATATCACAGATACTATAATCTCAGGGTTGCTGATATGACAGATACTATAATCTCAGGGAGGCTGATATCACAGATACTGTAATCTCAGGGTGATTGATATCACAGACACTATTATCTCAGGGTGACTGATATCACAGACACTATAATCTCAGGGTGACTGATATCACAGACAGTATAATCTCAGGGAGGCTGATATCACAGATACTGTAATCTCAGGGTGACTGATATCACAGACAGTATAATCTCAGGGTGATTGATATCACAGACACTATAATCTCAGGGTGATTGATATCACAGACACTATAATCTCACGGAGGCTGATATCACAGAAACTATATTCTCAGGGTTACTGATATCACAGACACTATATTCTCAGGGTTACTAATATCACAGATACTATAATCTCAGGGTTGCTGATATGACAGATACTATAATCTCAGGGTGACTGATATCACAGACAGTATAATCTCAGGGAGGCTGATATCACAGATACTGTAATCTCAGGGTGACTGATATCACAGACACTATTATCTCAGGGTGACTGATATCACAGATACTATAATCTCAGGGTGACTGATATCACAGATACTATAATCTCAGGGTGACTGATATCACATATACTATAATCTCAGGGTGGCTGATATCACAGATACTATAATTTCAGGGTGATTTATATCACAGACAGTATAATCTCAGGGTGGCTGATATCACAGATACTATAATTTTCTCAGGGTTGCTGATATGACAGATACTATAATCTCAGGGTGACTGATATCACAGATACTGTAATCTCAGGGTGACTGATATCACAGACACTATTATCTCAGGGTGACTGATATCACAGATACTATAATCTCAGGGTGACTGATATCACAGACAGTATAATCTCAGGGAGGCTGATATCACAGATACTGTAATCTCAGGGTGACTGATATCACAGACACTATTATCTCAGGGTGACTGATATCACAGATAATATAATCTCAGGGTGACTGATATCACAGACAGTATAATCTCAGGGAGGCTGATATCACAGATACTGTAATCTCAGGGTGACTGATATCACAGACACTATTATCTCAGGGTGACTGATATCACAGATACTATAATCTCAGGGTGACTGATATCACAGATACTATAATCTCAGGGTGACTGATATCACAGACAGTATAATCTCAGGGATGCTGATATCACAGACACTATACTCTCAGGGTGACTGATATCACATACACTATAATCTCAGGGAGGCTGATATCACAGACACTATAATCTCAGGGTGACTGATTTCACAGACACTATAATCTCAGGGTGACTGATATCACAGACAGTATAATCTCAGGGTAACTGATATCACAGACAGTATAATCTCAGGAATGCTGATATCACAGACACTATAATCTCAGGGTGACTGATATCACAGATACTATAATCTCAGGGTGACTGATATCACAGATACTATAATCTCAGGGAGGCTGATATCACAGACAGTATAATCTCAGGGTGACTGATTTCACAGACACTATAATCTCAGGGTGACTGATATCACAGACAGTATAATCTCAGGGTGACTGATATCACAGACAGTATAATCTCAGGAATGCTGATATCACAGACACTATAATCTCAGGGTGACTGATATCACAGATACTATAATCTCAGGGTGACTGATATCACAGATACTATAACTCAGGGAGGCTGATATCACAGACAGTATAATCTCAGGGTGACTGATATCACAGACACTATAATCTCAGGGTGACTGATATCACTGATATTATAATCTCAGGTTGACTGATATCACAGACTCTATAATCTCATGGAGACTGATATCACAGATACTATAATCTCATGGAGACTGATATCACAGACACTATAATCTCAGGGAGGCTGATATCACAGACTATAATCTCAGGGTGACTGATATCACAGACACTATAATCTCAGGGTGACTGATATCACAGACTCTATAATCTCATGCAGGCTGATATAACAGACACTATAATCTCATGGTGACTGATATCACAGATACTATAATCTCATGGAGACTGATATCACAGACACTATAATCTCAGGGTGACTGATATCACAGACTCTATAATCTCAGGGTGACTGATATCACAGACACTATAATCTCAGGGAGGCTGATATAACAGACACTATAATCTCAGGGTGACTGATATCACAGATACTATAATCTCAGGGAGACTGATATAACAGACACTATAATCTCATGGTGACTGATATCACAGACAATATAATCTCAGGGAGGCTGATATCACAGACAGTATAATCTCAGGGTGACTGATATCACAGATACTATAATCTCAGGGAGACTGATATCACAGGCACTATAATCTCAGGGTGACTGATATCACATATACTATAATCTCAGGGAGATTGATATCACAGACAATATAATCTCAGAGTGACTGATATCACAGACACTATAATCTCTGGGTGATTGATATCACAGACACTATAATCTCTGGGTGATTGATATCACAGACACTATAATCTCAGGGTGACTGATATCACAGACAGTATAATCTCAGGGTGACTGATATCACAGACACTATAATCTCTGGGTGATTGATATCACAGACACTATAATCTCAGGGTGACTGATATCACAGACACTATAATCTCAGGGTGATTGATATCACAGACACTATAATCTCAGGGTGACTGATATCACAGACAGTATAATCTCAGGGTGACTGATATCACAGATACTATAATCTCAGGGTGACTGATATCACAGACAGTATAATCTCAGGGTGACTGATATCACAGACAGTATAATCTCAGGGTGATTGATATCACAGACACTATAATCTCAGGGTGATTGATATCACAGACACTATAATCCCAGGGAGGCTGATATCACAGACACTATAATCTCAGGGTGACTGATATCACAGACAGTATAATCTCAGGGGGACTGATATCACAGACACTATAATCTCAGGGTGATTGATATCACAGACACTATAATCTCAGGGTGACTGATATCACAGACACTATAATCTCAGGGAGATTGATATCACAGACACTATAATCTCAGGGTGACTGATATCACAGACTCTATAATCTCAGGGTGACTGATATCACAGATACTATAATCTCAGGGGGACTGATATCACAGACACTATAATCTCAGGGGGACTGATATCACAGACACTATAATCTCAGGGTGACTGATATCACAGACTCTATAATCTCAGGGTGACTGATATCACAGACACTATAATCTCAGGGTGACTGATATCACAGACTCTATAATCTCAGGGTGACTGATATCACAGATACTATAATCTCAGGGTGACTGATATCACAGACAGTATAATCTCAGGGTGACTGATATCACAGACAGTATAATCTCAGGGGGACTGATATCACAGACACTATAATCTCAGGGTGATTGATATCACAGACACTATAATCTCAGGGTGACTGATATCACAGACACTATAATCTCAGGGTGATTGATATCACAGACACTATAATCTCAGGGTGACTGATATCACAGACTCTATAATCTCAGGGTGACTGATATCACAGATACTATAATCTCAGGGGGACTGATATCACAGACACTATAATCTCAGGGTGATTGATATCACAGACACTATAATCTCAGGGTGACTGATATCACAGACTCTATAATCTCAGGGTGACTGATATCACAGATACTATAATCTCAGGGTGATTGATATCACAGACAGTATAATGTCAGGGGGACTGATATCACAGACACTATAATCTCAGGGTGATTGATATCACAGACACTATAATCTCAGGGTGACTGATATCACAGACTCTATAATCTCAGGGTGACTGATATCACAGATACTATAATCTCAGGGTGACTGATATCACAGACAGTATAATCTCAGGGTGACTGATATCACAGACAGTATAATCTCAGGGTGATTGATATCACAGACACTATAATCTCAGGGTGATTGATATCACAGACACTATAATCCCAGGGAGGCTGATATCACAGACACTATAATCTCAGGGTGACTGATATCACAGACAGTATAATCTCAGGGGGACTGATATCACAGACACTATAATCTCAGGGTGATTGATATCACAGACACTATAATCTCAGGGTGACTGATATCACAGACACTATAATCTCAGGGTGACTGATATCACAGACACTATAATCTCAGGGTGATTGATATCACAGACACTATAATCTCAGGGAGGCTGATATCACAGACACTATAATGTCAGGGAGGCTGATATCACAGACAGTTTGATCTCAGGGTGATTGATATCACAGACACTATAATCTCAGGGTGACTGATATCACAGACACTATAATGTCAGGGTGATTGATATCACAGACACTATAATCTCAGGGTGATTGATATCACAGACACTATAATCTCAGGGTGACTGATATCACAGACACTATAATCTCAGGTTGACTGATATCACAGACAGTATAATCTCAGGGTGATTGATATCACAGACAGTATAATCTCAGGGTGATTGATATCACAGACACTATAATCTCAGGGTGATTGATATCACAGACACTATAATCTCAGGGTGACTGATATCACAGACACTATAATCTCAGGGTTACTGATATCACAGACAGTATAATCTCAGGGTTACTGATATCACAGACAGTATAATCTCAGGGAAGCCGATATCACAGATACTATAATCTCAGGGAGGCTAATATCACAGATACTATAATCACAGGGTGACTGATATCACATACAGTATAATCTCATTGAGACTGATCTCACAGACCCTATAATCTCAGGGTGACTGATATCACAGATACTATAATCTTAGAGTGACTGATATCACAGACCCTATAATCTCAGGGAGGCTGATATTACAGACACTATAATCTCAGGGAGGCTGATATCACAGACAGTATAATCTCAGGGTGACTGATATCACAGACACCATAATCTCAGGGAGGCTGATATTACAGACACTATAATCTCAGGTTGACTGATATCACAGACACTATAATCTCAGGGTGACTGATATCACAGACACTATAATCTCAGGGAGACTGATATCACAGACACTATAATCTCAGGGAGGCTGATATCACAGACAGTATAATCTCAGTGTTACTGATATCACAGACAGTATAATCTCAGGGTTACTGATATCACAGACAGTATAATCTCAGGGTGACTGATATCACAGATACTATAGCCTCAGGGTGACTGATATCACAGTCCCCATAATATCAGGGTGACTGATATCACAGACTCTATAATCTCAGGGTGACTGATATCACAGACACTATAATCTCAGGGTGACTGATATCACAGACACTATAGCCTCAGGGTGACTGATATCACAGTCCCCATAATCTCAGGGTGACTGATATCACAGACTCTATAATCTCAGGGAGGCTGATATCACAGACACTATAATCTCAGGGTGACTGATATCACAGACTCTATAATCTCAGGGAGGCTGATATCACAGACACTATAATCTCAGGGAGGCTGATATTACATACACTATAATCTCAGGGAGGCTGATATCACATACACTATAATCTCAAGGAGGCTGATATCACAGATACTATAATCTCAGAGAGGCTGATATCACAGATACTATAATCTCAGGGTGACTGATATCACATATACTATAATCTCAGGGTGACTGATATCACAGACTCTATAATCTCAGGGTGACTGATATCACAGATACTATAATCTCAGGGTGACTGATATCACAGACACTATAATCTCAGGATGACTGATATCACAGACACTATAATCTCAGGGAGGCTGATATCAAAGACACTATAATCTCAGGGTGATTGATATCACAGACAGTATAATCTCAGGGTGACTGATATCACAGACTCTATAATCTCAGGGAGGCTGATATCACAGACACTATAATCTCAGGGAGGCTGATATCACAGATACTATAATCTCAGGGAGGCTGATATCACAGACACTATAATCTCAGGGAGGTTGATATCACAGGTACTATAATCTCAGAGAGGCTGATATCACAGACAGTACAATCTCAGGGTGACTGATATCACAGATACTATAATCTCAGGGTGACTGATATCACAGACTCTATAATCTCAGGGAGGCTGATATCACAGACACTATAATCGCAGGGAGGCTGATATCACAGACACTATAATCTCAGGGTGACTGATATCACAGACACCATAATCTCAGGGAGGATGATATCACAGACACTATAATCTCAGGGTTGCTGATATGACAGATTCTATAATCTCAGGGAGGCTAATATCACAGATACTATAATCACAGGGAGGCTGATATCAGACAGTATAATCTCAGGGTGACTGATATCACATACAGTATAATCTCATTGAGACTGATCTCACAAACCCTATAATCTCAGGGTGACTGATATCACAGACACTATAATCTCAGGGTGATTGATATCACAGACAGTATAATTTCAGGGTGACTGATATCACAGACACCATAATCTCAGGGAGGCTGATATTACAGACACTATAATCTCAGGGTGACTGATATCACAGACACTATAATCTCAGGGAGACTGATATCACAGACACTATAATCTCAGGGAGGCTGATATCACAGACAGTATAATCTCAGGGTTACTGATATCACAGACAGTATAATCTCAGGGTTACTGATATCACAGACAGTATAATCTCAGGGTGACTGATATCACAGACACTATAATCTCAGGGTGACTGATATCACAGATACTATAATCCCAGATTGACTGATATCACAGACACCATAATCTCAGGGTGACTGATATCACAGACACTATAATCTCAGGGAGACTGATATCACAGACACTATAATCTCAGGGAGGCTGATATCACAGACAGTATAATCTCAGGGTTACTGATATCACAGACAGTATAATCTCAGGGTTACTGATATCACAGACAGTATAATCTCAGGGTTACTGATATCACAGACAGTATAATCTCAGGGTGACTGATATCACAGATACTATAATCTCAGAGAGGCTGATATCACAGGTACTATAATCTCAGAGAGGCTGATATCACAGACAGTATAATTTCAGGGTGACTGATATCACAGATACTATAATCTCAGGGTGACATATCACATATACTATAATCTCAGGGTGACTGATATCACAGACTCTATAATCTCAGGGTGACTGATATCACAGATACTATAATCTCAGGGTGACTGATATCACAGACAGTATAATCTCAGGGTGACTGATATCACAGACTCTATAATCTCAGGGAGGCTGATATCACAGACACTATAATCTCAGGGAGGCTGATATCACAGACAGTATAATCTCAGGGAGGTTGATATCACAGGTACTATAATCTCAGAGAGGCTGATATCACAGACAGTACAATCTCAGGGTGACTGATATCACAGATACTATAATCTCAGGGTGACTGATATCACAGACAGTATAATCTCAGGGTGACTGATATCACAGACTCTATAATCTCAGGGAGGCTGATATCACAGACACTATAATCGCAGGGAGGCTGATATCACAGACACTATAATCTCAGGGTGACTGATATCACAGACAGTATAATCTCAGGGTGACTGATATCACAGACACCATAATCTCAGGGAGGCTGATATTACAGACACTATAATCTCAGGGTGACTGATATCACAGACACTATAATCTCAGGGTGACTGATATCACAGACAGTATAATCTCAGGGAGACTGATATCACAGACACTATAATCTCAGGGAGGCTGATATCACAGACAGTATAATCTCAGGGTTACTGATATCACAGACAGTATAATCTCAGGGTTACTGATATCACAGACAGTATAATCTCAGGGTGACTGATATCACAGACACTATAATCTCAGGGTGACTGATATCACAGATACTATAATCCCAGATTGACTGATATCACAGACACCATAATCTCAGGGAGGATGATATCACAGACACTATAATCTCAGGGTGACTGATATCACAGACACTATAGCCTCAGGGTGACTGATATCACAGTCCCCATAATATCAGGGTGACTGATATCACAGACTCTATAATCTCAGGGTGACTGATATCACAGACACTATAATCTCAGGGTGACTGATATCACAGACACTATAGCCTCAGGGTGACTGATATCACAGTCCCCATAATCTCAGGGTGACTGATATCACAGACTCTATAATCTCAGGGAGGCTGATATCACAGATATTATAATCTCAGGGTGGCTGATATCACAGACTCTATAATCTCAGGGTGACTGATATCACAGACTCTATAATCTCAGGGAGGCTGATATCACAGACAGTATAATCTCAGGGTGACTGATATCACAGACTCTATAATCTCAGGGAGGCTGATATTACATACACTATAATCTCAGGGAGGCTGATATCACATACACTATAATCTCAAGGAGGCTGATATCACAGATACTATAATCTCAGAGAGGCTGATATCACAGGTACTATAATCTCAGAGAGGCTGATATCACAGACAGTATAATTTCAGGGTGACTGATATCACAGATACTATAATCTCAGGGTGACTGATATCACAGACAGTATAATCTCAGGGTGACTGATATCACAGACTCTATAATCTCAGGGAGGCTGATATCACAGACACTATAATCTCAGGGAGGCTGATATCACAGATACTATAATCTCAGGGAGGCTGATATCACAGACACTATAATCTCAGGGAGGTTGATATCACAGGTACTATAATCTCAGAGAGGCTGATATCACAGACAGTACAATCTCAGGGTGACTGATATCACAGATACTATAATTTTAGGGTGACTGATATCACAGACAGTATAATCTCAGGGTGACTGATATCACAGACTCTATAATCTCAGGGAGGCTGATATCACAGACACTATAATCGCAGGGAGGCTGATATCACAGACACTATAATCTCAGGGTGACTGATATCACATATACTATAATCTCAGGGTGACTGATATCACAGACAGTATAATCTCAGGGTGACTGATATCACAGACAGTATAATCTCAGGGAGGCTGATATCACAGACACTATAATCTCAGGGTGACTGATATCACAGACAGTATAATCTCAGGGTGACTGATATCACAGACTCTATAATCTCAGGGAGGCTGATATCACAGACACTATAATCTCAGGGAGGCTGATATCACAGATACTATAATCTCAGGGAGGCTGATATCACAGACACTATAATCTCAGGGAGGTTGATATCACAGGTACTATAATCTCAGAGAGGCTGATATCACAGACAGTACAATCTCAGGGTGACTGATATCACAGATACTATAATCTCAGGGTGACTGATATCACAGACAGTATAATCTCAGGGTGACTGATATCACAGACTCTATAATCTCAGGGAGGCTGATATCACAGACACTATAATCTCAGGGAGATTGATATCACAGACACTATTATCTCAGGGTGACTGATATCACAGACACTATAATCTCAGGGAGGCTGATATCACAGACAGTATAATCTCAGGGTGGCTGATATCACAGATACTATAATCTCAGGGTTACTGATATCACAGACACTATAATCTAAGGGTTACTGATATCACAGACACTATAATCTCAGGGTGACTGATATCACAGACACTATAATCTCAGGGTGACTGATATCACAGACACTATAATCTCAGGGAGGCTGATATCAGACAGTATAATCTCAGGGTGACTGATATCACAGACTCTATAATCTCAGGGTGACTGATATCACAGACCCTATAATCTCATTGAGACTGATATCACAGACCCTATAATCTCAGGGAGGCTGATATCACAGATACTATAATCTCAGGGTGACTGATATCACAGACAGTATAATCCCAGGGTGACTGATATCACAGACACTATAATCTCAGGGAGGCTGATATCACAGACTCTATAATCTCAGGGTGACTGATATCACAGACACTATAATCTCAGGGAGGCTGATATCACAGACTCTATAATCTCAGGGTGACTGATATCACAGACACTATAATCTCAGGGTGACTGATATCACAGACAGTATAATCTCAGGGTGACTGATATCACAGACAGTATAATCTCAGGGTGACTGATATCACAGACACTATAATCTCAGGGTGACTGATATCACAGATACTATAATCTCAGGGCGACTGATATCACAGACAATATAATATCAGGGTGATTGATATCACAGACACTATAGCCTCAGGGAGGCTGATATCACAGACAGTATAATCTCAGGGTGACTGATATCACAGACAATATAATCTCAGGGTGACTGATATCACAGACAGTATAATCTCAGGGAGGCTGATATCACAGACAATATAATCTCAGGGTGACTGATATCACAGACAGTATAATCTCAGGGAGGCTGATATCACAGACAATATAATCTCAGGGTGATTGATATCACAGACACTATAGCCTCAGGGAGGCTGATATCACAGACACTATAATCTCAGGGAGGCTGATATCACAGACAATATAATCTCAGGGTGACTGATATCACAGACACTATAGCCTCAGGGAGGCTGATATCACAGACAGTATAATCTCAGGGTGACTGATATCACAGACAGTATAATCTCAGGGTGACTGATATCACAGACACTATAATCTCAGGGTGACTGATATCACAGACACTATAATCTCAGGGTGACTGATATCACAGACAGTATAATCTCAGGGTGACTGATATCACAGACAGTATAATCTCAGGGTGACTGATATCACAGATACTATAATCTCAGGGTGACTGATATCACAGACAGTATAATCTCAGGGTGACTGATATCACAGACAGTATAATCTCAGGGTGACTGATATCACAGACAGTATAATCTCAGGGTGACTGATATCACAGACAGTATAATCTCAGGGTGACTGATATCACAGATACTATAATCTCAGGGTGACTGATATCACAGACAGTATAATCTCAGGGAGGCTGATATCACAGGTACTATAATATCAGGGTGACTGATATCACAGACAGTATAATCTCAGGGTGACTGATATCACAGACACTATAATATCAAGGTGACTGATATCACAGACAGTATAATCTCAGGGTGATTGATATCACAGACACTATAATCTCAGGGTGATTGATATCACAGACACTATAATCTCAGGGTGACTGATATCACAGACACTATAATCTCAGGGTGACTGATATCACAGACACTATAATGTCAGGGAGGCTGATAGCACAGACAGTATAATCTCAGGGAGGCTGATATCACAGACACTATAATGTCAGGGAGGCTGATATCACAGACACTATAATCTCAGGGAAGCTGATATCACAGATACTATAATCTCAGGTTTGCTGATATGACAGATACTATAATCTCAGGCAGGCTGATATCACAGACACTATAATCTCAGGGTTACTGATATCACAGGCAGTATAATCACAGGGAGGCTGATATCAGACAGTATAATCTCAGGGTGACTGATATCACAGACAGTATAATCTCATTGAGACTGATATCACAGACCCTATAATCTCAGGGAGGCTGATATCACAGATACTATAATCTTAGGGTGACTGATATCACAGACAGTATAATCTCAGGGTGACTGATATCACAGATACTATAATCTCAGGGTGACTGATATCACAGACATTATAATCTCAGGGTGACTGATATCACAGACACTATAATCTCAGGGTGACTGATATCACAGACACTATAATCTCAGGGAGACTGATATCACAGACAGCATAATCTCAGGGTGACTGATATCACAGATACTATAATTTCAGGGTGACTGATTTCACAGACTCTATAATCTCAGGGTGACTGACATCACAGACACTATAATTTCAGGGTGACTGATATCACAGACACTATAATCTCAGGGAGGCTGATATCACAGACAGTATAATCTCAGGGTGACTGATATCACAGACACTATAATCTCAGGGTGATTGATATCACATATACTATAATCTCAGGGAGATTGATATCACAGACAATATAATCTCAGAGTGACTGATATCACAGACACTATAATATCAGGGTGACTGATATCACAGACAGTATAATCTCAGGGTGACTGATATCACAGATACTATAATCTCAGGGTGACTGATATCACAGACACTATAATCTCAGGGAGACTGATATCACAGACACTATAATCTCAGGGAGATTGATATCACAGACACTATTATCTCAGGGTGACTGATATCACAGACACTATAATCTCAGGGAGGCTGATATCACAGACAGTATAATCTCAGGGTGGCTGATATCACAGATACTATAATCTCAGGGTTACTGATATCACAGACACTATAATCTAAGGGTTACTGATATCACAGACACTATAATCTCAGGGTGACTGATATCACAGACACTATAATCTCAGGGTGACTGATATCACAGACACTATAATCTCAGGAAGGCTGATATCACAGACACTATAATCTCAGGGTGACTGATATCACAGACAGTATAATCTCAGGGTGACTGATATCGCATATACTATAATCCCAGGGTGGCTAATATAACAGATACTATAATCTCAGGTTGATTGATATTACAGACACTATAATTTAAGGGAGGTTGATATCACAGATATTATAATCTCAGCATAACTAATATCACAGACACTATAATCTCATTGAGGCTGATATCACAGACACTATAATCCCAGGGAGTCTTATATAACAGACACTATAATCTCAGGGAGGCTGATATCACAGACAGTTTAATCTCAGGGTGATTGATATCACAGACAGTATAATCTCAGGGTGACTGATATCACAGACACTATAATCTCAGGGTGATTGATATCACATATACTATAATCCCAGGGAGTCTTATATCACATATACTGTAATCTCAGGGTGACTGATATCACAGACACTATAATCTCAGGGTGACTGATATCACAGACACTATAATCTCAGGGTGGCTGGTATCACAAATACTATAATCTCAGGGTGACTGATATCACATACAATATAATCTCAGAGTGACTGATATCACAGACAGTATAATATCAGGGTGACTGATATCACAGACAGTATAATCCCAGGGTGACTGATATCACAGACTCTATAATCTCAGGGAGGCTGATATCACAGACACTATAATCTCAGGGTGACTGATATCACATATACTATAATCTCAGGGTGACTGATATCACAGACACTATAATCTCAGGGTGACTGATATCACAGACACTATAATCCCAGGGTGACTGATATCACATATACTATAATCTCAGGGTGACTGATATCACAGACACTATAATCTCAGGGTGACTGATATCACAGACACTATAATCTCAGGGTGACTGATATCACAGACACTATAATCTCAGGGTGACTGATATCACAGACACTATAATCTCAGGGTGATTGATATCACAGACACTATAATCTCAGGGTGACTGATATCACATATACTATAATCTCATGGTGACTGATATCACATATACTATAATCTCAGGGTGACTGATATCACATATACTATAATCTCATGGTGACTGATATCACATATACTATAATCTCAGGGTGACTGATATCACATATACTATAATCTCATGGTGACTGATATCACATATACTATAATCTCAGGGTGACTGATATCACATATACTATAATCTCTGGGTGGTTGATATCACAGACACTATAATTTAAGGGAGGCTGATATCACAGATATTATATTCTCAGCATGATTGATATCACAGACACTATAATCCCAGCATGATTGATATCACAGACACTATAATCCCAGCATGATTGATATCACAGACACTATAATCTCAGGGTGACTGATATCACAGATACTATAATCTCAGGGTGACTGATATCACAGATACTATAATCTCAGGGTGACTGATATCACAGACACTATAGCCTCAGGGAGGCTGATATCACAGATACTATAATCTCAGGGAGGCTGATATCACATATACTATAATCTCAGGGTGACTGATATCACAGACTCTATAATCTCAGGGAGGCTGATATCACAGACTCTATAATCTCAGGGTGACTGATATCACAGACACTATAATCTCAGGGTGGCTGATATCACAGACTCTATAATCTCAGGGTGACTGATATCACAGACACTATAATCTCAGGGAGGCTGATATCACAGACAGTATAATCTCAGGGAGGATGATATCACATACTCTATAATCTCATGCAGGCTGATATAACAGACAGTAAAATCTCAGGGAGGATGATATCACAGACTCTATAATCTCATGCAGGCTGATATCGCAGACAGTATAATCTCAGGGTGACTAATATCACAGACACTATAATTTTAGGGAGGCTGATTTTACAGACACCTCTCAGGGAGGCTGATATCACAGACAGTATAATCTCAGGGAGGCTGATATCACAGACACTATAATCTCAGGGAGTTTGATATCACAGACACTATAATTTCACCGAGGCTGATATCACAGATACTATAATCTCAGGGAGGCTGATATCACAGACGCTATAATCTCAGTGAGGCTGATATCACATACACTATAATCTCATGGAGGCTGATATCACAGACATTATATTCTCAGGGTGACCGATATCACAAAAAGTAAATTTTTAGGGTGACTGATATCACAGACAGTATGATCTCAGGGTGACTGATATCATGAACAGTATAATCTCAGGGAGGCTGATATCACATATTATAATCTCAGGGAGGCTGATATCACAGATACTATAATTTTAGGGATGCTGTTATCACAGATACTATAATCAGATACTATAATCTCAGGGTTACTGATATCATAGACAGTATAATCCCAGGGTGACTGATATCACAGATACTATAATCTCAGGGTGACTGATATCACAGACACTATAATCTCAGGGTGACTGATATCACAGACAGTATAATCTCAGGGTTACTGATATCACAGACACTATAATCTCAGGGTTATTGATATCACAGACAGTATAATCCCAGGGTGACTGATATCACAGATACTATAATCTCAGGGTGACTGATATCAGACACTATAATCTCAGGGTGACTGATATCACAGACACTATAATCTCAGGGTGACTGATATCACAGACACTATAATCACAGGGTGACTGATATCACAGACACTATAATCTCAGGGTTACTGATATCACAGACAGTGTAATCTCAGGGTGACTGATATCACAGACAGTATAATCTCAGGGTGACTGATATCACAGACAGTATAATCTCAGGGTGGCTGATATCACAGACACTATAATCTCAGGGTGACTGATATCACAGACACTATAATCACAGGGTGACTGATATCACAGACACTATAATCTCAGGGTTACTGATATCACAGACAGTGTAATCTCAGGGTGACTGATATCACAGACAGTATAATCTCAGGGTGACTGATATCACAGACAGTATAATCTCAGGGTGACTGATATCACAGATACTATAATCTCAGGGTGACTGATATCACAGACACTATAATCTCAGGGTGACTGATATCACAGACACTATAATCTCAGGGAGGCTGATATCACAGATACTATAATCTCAGTATGATTGATATCACAGATACTATAATCTCAGTATGATTGATATCACAGATACTATAATCTCAGGGAGGCTGATATCACAGACAGTATAATCTCAGGGTGACTGATATCACAGATACTATAATCTCATGGTGACTGATATCACAGATACTATAATCTCAGGGTGACTGATATCACAGACAGTATAATCTCAGGGTGACTGATATCACAGATACTATAATCTCATGGTGACTGATATCACAGATACTATAATCTCAGGGTGACTAATATCACAGACAGTATAATCTCAGGGTGACTGATATCACAGATACTATAATCTCATGGTGACTGATATCACAGATACTATAATCTCAGGGAGGCTGATATCACAGACAGTATAATCTCATGGTGACTGATATCACAGATACTATAATCTCATGGTGACTGATATCACAGATACTATAATCTCATGGTGACTGATATCACAGATACTATAATCTCATGGTGACTGATATCACAGATACTATAATCTCAGTATGATTGATATCACAGATACTATAATCTCAGGGAGGCTGATATCACAGACAGTATAATCTCATGGTGACTGATATCACAGATACTATAATCTCATGGTGACTGATATCACAGATACTATAATCTCAGTATGATTGATATCACAGATACTATAATCTCAGGGAGGCTGATATCACAGATACTATAATCTCAGTATGATTGATATCACAGATACTATAATCTCAGGGAGGCTGATATCACAGACAGTATAATCTCAGGGTGATTTATAGAGAAAGGGGGTTAAATAAAAAGCGCTAGAGTTAATAGCCCCTAAGCCTTTAATTCCTACTATCTTCTTCCTAGATAGTAAATAATTTGAAGGAGATGGAAATGAGGCGCTAGAGATAGCACTAGGGGTTAAAAGTACTATGGATTATATTAGTGTGTATTAAGAGAATTAAAAGGCTTGTAGATGTTGAAATCACATCAGATTAGATAATTAGCGACAGGTGTAAAACTATAAAGGTCTTGTAAATGTTGAAATCACTAAAGAACTAGTGACAAGGTGTTAATCATAAAAAAACAACAATTTATTACAAATTTAACCCTATTAATAGATAAGCACAAATCTTAGCGCTATATAATGGGCATGTAAAATATACAATAAAAAATATAAAATACCTAAGTGTTGCAACACTGATTCATAGATTCAAATTACTTTGATTAGCACAAATTAAACAACAACAAAAAATAGGTTTTCTGAGTGGGGACTTTTCTAAAGTATACCAAGGGTTAAACCACAAAAACCACAAGTAAACTGTTGGGTTTTTTTGTGGTAGTTAAAGAATAAAGAAAATTGTTGTGTTGTGACAGTAACGTTTTTTGGTGTAATTATTTTTCAAACCTAAATAAAGCTTTTGAGTTTATTTTGTTTACACATTAAGTAAAGATGTATCAAGAGGCACTGCAAAACGTTACATGTGGCTTGTGTTTTGACTCTAATGTGGAACCCCCAATCCCCTTTTGTCCCTCATGTATTGAATGAACATTACATTACAGGAATAGACTTTTTGAATCTGAGCTGTCATTAGCTTTCTCCTCAAGTGTCCCAAACTTTATCGTCTACACATGCAGTGCCCTGCGCTTCCTCTCACACTCCGGTTGGAGTTACGTTGCCAGACATTGCTATCCACATATCTTCTGCGGTAACTGATGCGCTGTCTGCCTTTCCCATGCTGCAGGGAAAGCGCAAGAGGAAATCTAAGGAATCAGTGAGTAAGGTTTCTGACACAGTTGTGGCTATTCCGATTGTTCCTTCCCAGAAGTCTGAGAAGGAAGATAATTTGGTAGCATCTGAGGGTGAAGTCTCAGACTCAGTGTAATTCCTTCTGCTGATGCTGAAGTTGTATCCTTCAGTTTTAAGCTAGAACACCTCCGGTGGTTTTGGCCACCTTAGACGACTCTGAGATGACTGTCGTAGTCAATCCTAAGAAGTCTAGTAAGTTAAACAAATACTTTGACATTCCTTCCTCGGTGGAGGTTTTTCCAGTTCCAGACCGGGCTACAGAGATTATTGCCCGGAAATGGGAGAGACCGGGTATCCTTTTTTCTCCATCCCCAATTTTTAAGAAGATGTTTCCAATAGATGACTCTATCAAGGAGTCTTGACAGACAGTCCCCAAGGTGGAAGGGGCAATTTCCACTTTGGCTAAGAGAACCACTATTCCCATAGAGGATAGCTGTTCCTTTAAAGGGACACTCAAGTCAAAATTTAACTTTCATCAGTCAGATAGAGCACACAATTTTAAACAACTTTCCAATTTACTTCCATTAACAAAATGTGCACAATCTTTTTATATTTACACTTTTTGAGTCACCAACTTCTACTGAGCATGTGCAAGAATTCACATTATATACGTATATGCATTTGTGATTGGCTGATGGCTGTCACATGATACAGGCGGAATGGAAATAGATATAACTTTAAAATTTGTCCTAAAAAAAATATCTTCTACTCATTTGAAGTAAACACTAAGTGCTATTGCATTGTCTTGTTATCAAGGCTTGGGTTTGGGATGTGCTGGATCCCTGGGCGGTGGACATTGTGTCCCGGGGATACAAACTAGAGTTCAAAACCTTTCCTCCCAGGGGCAGGTTTCTGCTCTCCAGATTATCTGTAGTCCAGATCAAAAGAGAGGTGTTCTTACACTGTGTCCGGGACCTTTCCGACCTAGGAGTGATAGTTCCTGTCCCAATGCAGGAACAGGGTCTGGCATTCTACTCCAATCTGTTCGTGGTTCCCGAGGGAACTTTCAGACCAATTTTAGAAAGTCTAAACAAGAAGTACCGTCCTTCAAGATGGAAACTATTTGTTCTATTCTTCCCTTGATTCAAGAGGGTCAATTCATGACAACGGTAGATTTAAAGGATGCGTACCTACATGTTCCCATCCACAGGAATCATCACAAGTTTCTGAGGTTCTATAAGAAAAAGAAGCACAGAGGCGCCAACATGGCCTAGTAACGTCACAGCAGTCGGATACAAAACATCAGCCGGATAGGAAATATACTCACAAGCGTAGCGCACCCAAATGGTGCTATTGTGGCAGCCTGGAACATCAAACAGTGGTCCAGCTCACTGGTGTCTCCAGCCAGATAGAGATGATCCTTGGCGAGGGCCTATCCTATGATGCCTATATGGGCAAAAAAGGCACACACATAGCCCAGTAACGTTTGTACACCAGATAAAAAAGGATTCAAGGTTGTACTTACAGGAAACAAAGCTCCACCAGGTGCAATATCAGCAGTACTGGGACCTCTCAGCCGCCCAGTGGACTGTGAAATCCAATTTGCAGGATGCAGAAAATCACCACTTTGGAAGATAGGACTAGCACACACACTCTGCCCCCAAACAGGAGCAGAATAATTGTGATAAAGCAAGTGTATATTTAAAAACTTTTATATTAAAAACAGCGACATGTTTCTCAGCCACCACAGGCTGTTCTTACACTGTGTCCGGGACCTTTCCGACCTAGGAGTGATAGTTCCTGTCCCAATGCAGGAACAGGGTCTGGCATTCTACTCCAATCTGTTCGTGGTTCCCGAGGGAACTTTCAGACCAATTTTAGATCTCAAAAGTCTAAACAAGAAGTACCGTCCTTCAAGATGGAAACTATTTGTTCTATTCTTCCCTTGATTCAAGAGGGTCAATTCATGACAACGGTAGATTTAAAGGATGCGTACCTACATGTTCCCATCCACAGGAATCATCACAAGTTTCTGAGGTTCTATAAGAAAAAGAAGCACAGAGGCGCCAACATGGCCTAGTAACGTCACAGCAGTCGGATACAAAACATCAGCCGGATAGGAAATATACTCACAAGCGTAGCGCACCCAAATGGTGCTATTGTGGCAGCCTGGAACATCAAACAGTGGTCCAGCTCACTGGTGTCTCCAGCCAGATAGAGATGATCCTTGGCGAGGGCCTATCCTATGATGCCTATATGGGCAAAAAAGGCACACACATAGCCCAGTAACGTTTGTACACCAGATAAAAAAGGATTCAAGGTTGTACTTACAGGAAACAAAGCTCCACCAGGTGCAATATCAGCAGTACTGGGACCTCTCAGCCGCCCAGTGGACTGTGAAATCCAATTTGCAGGATGCAGAAAATCACCACTTTGGAAGATAGGACTAGCACACACACTCTGCCCCCAAACAGGAGCAGAATAATTGTGATAAAGCAAGTGTATATTTAAAAACTTTTATATTAAAAACAGCGACATGTTTCTCAGCCACCACAGGCTGTTCTTACACTGTGTCCGGGACCTTTCCGACCTAGGAGTGATAGTTCCTGTCCCAATGCAGGAACAGGGTCTGGCATTCTACTCCAATCTGTACGTGGTTCCCGAGGGAACTTTCAGACCAATTTTAGATCTCAAAAGTCTAAACAAGAAGTACCGTCCTTCAAGATGGAAACTATTCGTTCTATTCTTCCCTTGATTCAAGAGGGTCAATTCATGACAACGGTAGATTTAAAGGATGCGTACCTACATGTTCCCATCCACAGGAATCATCACAAGTTTCTGAGGTTCGCCTTCCTAGACAAACACTTCCAGTTTGTGGCTCTTCCATTCGGCCTTGTCACAGCTCCCAGAATTTTCTCAAAGGTCCTGGGAGCCCTTTTGGCGATGCTCCGGTTGCGGGGCATTGCAGTGGCGCGTTATCTGGATGACATTCTGGTCCAGGCGCTATACTTTCATCAAGCAAGCTCCCACACAGAGATATTGTTATCTTTTCTGCGTTCCCATGGATGGAAGGTGAATTTGGGAAAGAGTTCCTTGATACCAGCTACAAGGGTAGTGTTCTTGGGAACCACAATAGATTCTTTATCAATGAAAATATTTCTGACAGAGGTCAGAAAGACAAAGATTTTTGACTCTTGTCTTGCCCTTCAGTCCTCTCCTCGGCCGTCAGTGGCCCAATGTATGGAGGTAGTTGATCTGATGGTAGCTGCCATGGACATCATTCCATTTGCCCGATTCCATCTCAGACAATGGAACGGGGATTATGCGGATCTGTCTCCACGTTTACATCTGGATCAGGCGACAAGAGATTCTCTTCCTTGGGAACCTGCTTCTGCAGAGCTTCCTGGGTTATTGTGACTACGGATGCCAGCCTGTTGGGATGGGGAGCAGTCTGAGACTCGCTAAAGGCTCAGTGGATATAGACTCGGGAGGAGTCAGTTCTTCCCATAAACATTGTAGAGCTAAGGGCAATCTTCAATGCTCTTCTGGCTTGGCCTCAGCTTCAGCCCGGTTTATCGGCTTCCATTCGGACAACATAACTTTGGTGGCTTGGAGTTCCTTAGCTATGACAGAGGTATCCAGGATTATCCAGTGGGCGAAACCCACAACTGTTGTCTGTCTGCAATCGACATTCCAGGAGTGGACAATTTGGAAGCAGATTTTCTGAGCAGACAGACCTTTCATCCCGAGGAGTGGGAACTCCATCCGGAGGTGTTTCCAGCTTGATTCTTAAATGGGGACAGCCGGGGCTGGATCCTATGGCAACTCGACAGAATGCCAAGCTCCTGAGGTACGGGTCGAGGTCAAGGGATCCTCAGGCTGTACTCTGGCTGTTCCTTGGAACTTCAGTCTAGCATACCTGTTTCCTCCGTTCGCTCTCCTTCCTTGGGTCATTGCTCAAATCAAACAGGAGAGGGTTTCAGTGATCCTTATTGCACCGGTGTGGCCTTGCAGGATCTGGCATGCAGACCTGGTGGCGATGTCATCGCTTCCGTCTTGGAGACTTCCACTGAGGAAGGACCTTCTACTTTAAGGACCCTTTCTTCACCCAAATCTCGTTTCACTGAAACTGACTGCTTGGAGATTGAATGCTTAATTTTATCTCGGTCATTGAGACCATGATTCAGGCTCGTAAGCCTGTTACCAGAAAGATTTACTATAAGATATGGCATCAATATCTGTATTGGTGTGGTGCTCTTTGCCTCCTCCTGCTGGCCAGTAGTGATTTTCCCAATAGTAATTAGAGATGATCCGTGGACTCACCGTGTCAAGAAATAAATAAATTTATCAGGTAAGCATAAATTTAGTTTTATTATTTTTTTCCTTTTTAGCGCACATGAGGTCTTTCTCCCTTTTTTCCCATGCGTCACCTTTCTGGTCTGCATCAGGATAGCGCACTTAAGCCCTTAGGTTTGCACGCATCTGGATTTAGGTGTGTGCAGAGTGTTCTCTTTTTCCTGCACGGCGGCTTTAACGCTAGTCTGTGTTGCTCACACCGGGTTTTGACGCGCTTGTTCCTTTTTTAAAACGTTGGTTTCAACACGCATTCCCTAACTTTTTGGTGCGCTAAGTAGCTGTTGGGTGTGGAGTTTGCTGGTATCCTGCTTATCAGATTAGCGCACACTGGCCTATTTAGTTTTTAAAGAGCTTCTTTTGGAGTGGATACGCTTTCTTTGTCATAAAGAGCACTTTTTTCTTTGCAATTATGGAGCATTCTGATTTTGTCCCTAAATCCTCTACAAGCTGGGCCTTCTGAACACTTTCCTGACCAGTGTAAATTTTGTTTATTGTAAAAAGGCTGAGGTCTTACCTGCTGCTCTTGATTCTAAATGAATTACTGCTCTTTCTGTTTGTTCCTTGCAGGGGACTTCTAATAATTTTGCTCCTGGAGTTAAGAATTTCATCCATTCAACAGTATCTGAAGAGTATGCCACCTTCAAGTAAATGGTTATTTCACAGTTTGCCTTCTACTAGATTTAAGCCTGCTGAGGTTAATGCTTCTGCTAATGTTTCTCCTCAGAAGGAGAGGGTTTCTCTGCTTATCAGGGGTCTACCTCTGATCATGAATCAGAGTCGTCCTCTTTTTTGTTTAAAGTTGATCAGATTTGTTCTCTTTTAAAGGAGATTTTGCTTACTTTAGGAGGAGTTAAAGATCCTAAAGTAGATGAGGACAAGTCTGTAAATCATTCAGATTTAATTTACAAATCCTCTGAGGTTTTCCCTGACTCTGTCACTGTAATAGTCTAAGCCAGGTAGTTTATTTAATCCTTCTGCAAGGTTTAAGCAAATATATCCTCTAATTGCTTCTAATATTGAGCTTTCGTAAACTGTCTGTAAAGTGGATGGGGTCATTTCTACCTTGGATAAGCGTACTACTATTCCTTTGGAAGATAGTTCTTCCTTTAAAGACCCTTTAAATTGGAAATTAGAATCCTTCCATAGAAGGGCTTTTTGCAAGCATATTATTTATTTCGTCCAGCACTATGCTGGTGTGACTGCTGCTTCTTCCATTTGGTTAAATAGTCTTTCTGAGCAGTTTTCTGATTATTCTGATAGTGAAGATTTTTTTTAACCTGTTTTTTTAACCTGTTGGAATTGCTAAAATGTGCTAATGCTTTCATTTGCAATGTGATTTTTTTACATCATTAAGATCAATGCTAAGACTAAGAGTATGTCTTTGGCAGTTGTTTCCAGGAGAGCTTTATGGTTAAGTCTAGGTCTGCTGATATCTTTCCACTGAAATATTTTTTTTGGTTCTGATTTGGATTCATTTATTTCTACTGTGACTGGAGGTAAAGGAGCTTTTCTTTCTCAGGACAATAAGTAAATCTAAAGCTACTAATTGTTTTTGTTCCTTTTGTCAGAACAGGGAACAAAAACCTGATTCCTGCTCTCAAAAACAACGTCCCTCTTGCCCCATCTGGAAGCCAAGTTCTAACTGGAACAGGCTTAAACAGTCCAAAAAATCTAAAAAATCTACCCCCACTTCCAAGTCTGCATGAAGTTGCGGCCCCCAACCTAGAGGCTTTTCCATCCTAATATAGGAAGAGTCCACGGCTTCATTCCTTACTTTGGGACATACAGCCAAAGGCTTAAATATCCCTTCCACTCCCTCATCACCGCAGTCATTTTTTGCCTTTCATCACATTAGGCGGTGGCAGAGAAGTGTCAGAAGATTCAGAGAGTCCTGAAAAAGGGTATCTGCCCTTCGAGATAGGAGTGTAGTTTTAAGTAGTCATGTCCACCTCTCAGTGAGAGTATTGATGAAAGTTAGATTCTGGAGATGCAGGGAAAGTTTTTCTGCGAAACCATCCAGACTACTGCTAACAGCTCCTAAGCAATCAGTGTTGACGAGTTTCACTGCTTGCTTTCTCGCACTCAAGTCCATGTCAGCAGCGCTGCTATAAGACTGTCACACTTGAGAGGCTGTGTTCTGTTCCACAGCATGGATCCTGGAGGTAAGATCGTTTAAATCTTTACACATAAAACGCTATAACAGGGTCACAGTTTGGCTCCTTTATACCTTGATAGGATCCAAGGTTAATGTCCTCTAAAGGGGGTTTATTGAACAGGTGGGGTTAATTAATCAGTGTATTAATTATTTATATGCTGCAAGTGTTGCGCAGCTCCTATTGCTTGCTGTACTTGTAATAACAAGGGAAGTACTGTCTTGCACTCCATGTGACCGGGTGTGGTCTATGTTAATTTCCTCCATTCTGGCTGAGACTTGAACCTGAGGTGAGCGTTTCCTCTGTTAACTGTCTGAGTCTAGGAGGTGGTGAGTGCCCCAGCCATTGGGAATATAAAGGTACAGTTTTCTATAATAATAAATAAAAAAAGTTTTTATTTTTGTCCTTCTGTGTGTATAACCTAAACCATGGAGGACACTGACATGTTAGGATGTACTTCTTCTGTACTAAATAATATCTGTTTATATTGTGAGGAGGCTGTGGTTTTCCCGCCCACTCAATTATGTTCCACATGCCTTAATACCGTTATAAAGTCTAAGAAGGGAGACAAGCCTGCTAAGGCTCTTAGTCCCTCTGAGCCGTCTACCTCTCAGGACTCGGTGTCCCGTAAGATTACTACTCTTGCTACATTATCCACTCCACATGCAGTTCCCCGTAGAACATCTAATCCTCCATCCAGAGGGGGCCTTCGTCCTGCGAACTTTGCCACGCAGTTACAAATGGCGTTGTCTGCCGCCTTCAGTTCATTACCTCGCTCTAACAAACGCAAGAGAAAGGTTAAACATAGCTCTCCTGACCCAGAGTCATCTAAATATTTAGCGGATTTAGCTGTTCTATCCCAGTTATCCGATGATGAGTTAACCTCTGTAGCTTCAGAGGGTGAACTTTCTGGGTCAGAGTCCTTAGCGTCTAAGCCTCCTGCTGCAGAGGAACTCTCCTTTAGATTTAAAATTGAGCACTTGCATTTTTTATTAAAGGAGGTTCTGACTACGTTAGAGGTTCCAGAGGCCATGCTGCCTGAAGAACCTATGATACCTAAATTAGACAGAGTTTACGAAGACAGGAAAGTTCCTTTGACTTTTTCTGTGCCGGTTAAGATGGTGAACATTATTAAAAATGAATGGGAAAGAATTGGTTCATCCTTTTTCCCCCTCATCTACTTTTAAAAAGTTGTTCCCAGTCCCAGAATCTCAACTGGATTTGTGGGGCTCCCTTCCTAAGGTGGATGGTGCTAACTCTTTGCTTGCTAAACGTACTACTATACCTCTTGAGTATAGTTCTTCGTTCAGAGAGCCGATGGATAAGAAAATGGAAACCTTTCTGAGAGACGTTTCAACATATGGGGTTTCTGTTTTAAATGGCAGCTGCAGTTGCTGAAGCGGCTACCTACTGGTGCGACTCTTTGTCGGAACTCATTGAGGTGGAGTCTCCCCTCGAGAATATTCAAGACAGAATTAAAGCTCTGAGAACTGCTAATTCTTTTAATCTGTGATGCGAACATGCAAATTATTCGCCTAAATGCAAAGGCCTCTGGCTTTGCAGTCCTAGCCCACAAGGCGCTCTGGTTGAAGTCTTTGTCTGCAGATATGACTTTTAAGTCCAGACTCCTTTCTCTTATCTTCAATGGGAAGATTTTATTTGGTCCAGGCCTGGACTCCATTATTTCTACAGTTACCGGAGGCAAGGGTGCCATCCTACCGCAAGATAAGAAAAACAAGTCTAAGGGACGACAATCTTCTAATTTTCGTTCCTTTCATTCTGACAAATCCCAACGACAACAAGCCTCCTTCAAGCCCGAGCAACCCAAGAGTACTTGGAAGCCGGATCAGTCCTGGAATAAATCCAAGCAGAATATGAAGCCCACCGAAAACAAATCTGCATGAAGGGGTGGCCCCCAGATCCGGGATCGGATTGTGTAGGGGGCAGACTGTCTTCTCTTTTTTCAGACACCTGGTTCAAGGTCGTACAGGATCCATGGGTCCTGGAGGTGATATCTCAGGGATACAAGATAGGCTTCAAATATCATCTGCCAAGGGGCAGATTCCTTCTCTTGAATCTGTCTACCAGACCAGAAAAGAGGGATGCCTTTCTAGGGTGCATTCAGGATCTATCCTCCTTAGGAGGAGTTGTCCCAGTGTCTATCGTAAAAAGAGATTTGGGGTTTTATTCAAACCTTTTTGTGGTCCCAAAGAAAGAGAGAACTCTCCGCCCAATTCTGGAACTAAAGTGCTCAAAACATTTTTAATTCAGGAAGGCCAGTTTATGACCACTATAGATCTGAAGGACGCTTACCTTCATGTTCCAATCCACAGGGAACACTTTCAGTTCCTGAGGTTTGCATTCCTGTACCAGTTAATTATCTTCAATTTGGCCTAGCTACTGCTCCAAGAATCTTTACGAAAATTCTGAGGGCTCTTCTAGCCGTTGCCAGAACTCAGGGTATTGCAGTATCCCTATTCTTGGACGATATTCTGGTGCAAGCACGATCCTTTCGTCTTGCGGAAGAATTCTTGGGAGTCCCTTCTCAGTCTTCTTTGATCACATGGATGGAAGATAAACTTGGAAGAGAGTTCTCTTATCCCAAGTACCAGGGTGGAATTCCTGGGTACTATAATAGACTCCATATCCATGAGGATATTTATAACAGACCAGAGACGTTGCAAGCTAACTTCAGCATGTCTTGCCCTCTGGACCTCATTGAGTCCCTCTGTGGCTCAGTGTATGGAGGTGATTGGTCTCATGGTGTCCTGCATGGACATCATTCCTTTTGCCAGGTTCCGTCTCAGACCGTTACAACTGTGCATGCTGAGGCAGTGGAATGGCGATCATTCAGATCTGTTTCAACAGATTGTATTAGACAGCCTGTTGAGAGAATGGCTCTCTTGGTGGCTCTGTCCAGATAATCTGTCCGAGGGACATGCTTCTTAAGACCATCCTGGGAGATTGTGACTACGGATGCAAGCCTATCCGGATGGGGAGCAGTTTGGGGTGCCAGAATGGCACAAGGGTTGTGGACCCTCCCGATCAATATTTTGGAACTACGGGCAATCTTCAAGGCCTTGAAGGCTTGGCCACTTCTGGGTTTGTCCCAGTTTATCAGATTCCAATCAGACAATATAACCTCGGTGGCTTACATTAATCATCAGGGGGGGAACAAGAAGTTCCTTGGCGATGAAGTATCTATCTCATATTCTGGAGTGGGCGGAGGCCCACAGCTTTTCATTGTCAGCGATCCACATTCCGGGTGTGGACAACTGGGAGGCGGATTTTCTCAGCAGGCGATTTTTCCATCCAGGAGAATGGTCTCTCCATCCCGAGGTGTTTGCAGAGATATGCAACATGTGGGGGACGCCGGAGATAGATCTCATGGCGTCCCATATCAATACCAAGCTACCCAGGTACAGGGAGGGCAGAATTATTAGGCAAGTTGTATTTTTGAGGATTAATTTTATTATTGAACAACAACCATGTTCTCAATGAACCCAAAAAACTCATTAATATCAAAGCTGAATAGTTTTGGAAGTAGTTTTTAGTTTGTTTTTAGTTATAGCTATTTTAGGGGGATATCTGTGTGTACAGGTGACTATTACTGTGCATAATTATTAGGCAACTTAACAAAAAACAAATATATACCCATTTCAATTATTTATTTTTACCAGTGAAACCAATATAACATCTCAACATTCACAAATATACATTTCTGACATTCAAAAACAAAACAAAAACAAATCGGTGACCAATATAGCCACCTTTCTTTGCAAGGACACTCAAAAGCCTGCCATCCATGGATTCTGTCAGTGTTTTGATCTGTTCACCATCAACATTGCGTGCAGCAGCAACCACAGCCTCCCAGACACTGTTCAGAGAGGTGTACTGTTTTCCCTCCTTGTAAATCTCACATTTGATGATGGACCACAGGTTCTCAATGGGGTTCAGATCAGGTGAACAAGGAGGCCATGTCATTAGATTTTCTTCTTTTATACCCTTTCTTGCCAGCCACGCTGTGGAGTACTTGGACGCGTGTGATGGAGCATTGTCCTGCATGGAAATCATGTTTTTCTTGAAGGATGCAGACTTCTTCCTGTACCACTGCTTGAAGAAGGTGTCTTCCAGAAACTGTCAGTAGGACTGGGAGTTGAGCTTGACTCCATCCTCAACCCGAAAAGGCCCCACAAGCTCATCTTTGATGATACCAGCCCAAACCAGTACTCCACCTCCACCTTGCTGGCGTCTGAGTTGGACTGGAGCTCTCTGCCCTTTACCAATCCAGCCACGGGCCCATCCATCTGGCCCATCAAGACTCACTCTCATTTCATCAGTCCATAAAACCTTAGAAAAATCAGTCTTGAGATATTTCTTGGCCCAGTCTTGACGTTTCAGCTTGTGTGTCTTGTTCAGTGGTGGTCGTCTTTCAGCCTTTCTTACCTTGGCCATGTCTCTGAGTATTGCACACCTTGTGCTTTTGGGCACTCCAGTGATGTTGCAGCTGTGAAATATGGCCAAACTGGTGGCAAGTGGCATCTTGGCAGCTGCACGCTTGACTTTTCTCAGTTCATGGGCAGTTATTTTGCGCCTTGGTTTTTCCACACGCTTTTTGTGACCCTGTTGACTATTTTGAATGAAACGCTTGATTGTTCGATGATCACGCTTCAGAAGCTTTGCAATTTTAAGAGTGCTGCATCCCTCTGCAAGATATCTCACTATTTTTGACTTTTCTGAGCCTGTCAAGTCCTTCTTTTGACCCATTTTGCCAAAGGAAAGGAAGTTGCCTAATAATTATGCACACCTGATATAGGGTGTTGATGTCATTAGACCACACCTCTTCTCATTACAGAGATGCACATCACCTAATATGCTTAATTGGTAGTAGGCTTTCGAGCCTATACAGCTTGGAGTAAGACAACATGCATAAAGAGGATGATGTGGTCAAAATACTCATTTGCCTAATAATTCTGCACTCCCTGTATAGGTCGAGGTTGAGAGATCCCCAAGCACTAGTAGTGCCCTGGAGGTTTAAACTCATATATCTTTTTCCTCCATTACCGCTTATTCCTTGAGTGGTGGCCCCGCATCAAGCAGGAGCGGGTATCAGTAATCCTGATTGCTCCATCGTGGCCGTGAAGGACGTTGTTCGCGGATCTAGTGGATATGTTCTCATCTCCTCTGTGGAAGTTACCTTGTTGCAGAGACCTGCTTATACAAAGTCCATTTGTTCATCAAAATCTAGATTCTCTGAGGCTGACTGCGTGGAGATTGAACGTTTAGACTTAGCCAAGAGAGGTTTCTCTGAGAGTGTCATTGATACCATGTGCTGCTGGCAGCCATTTTACTCACCTCTCTTCCTGACTCTGGTGCATACTGTGTGATGCTGCTCATTTCCTGCACTTCCTTTTATGTCCAGACTGGTGTACATCATCCGTGTGTGACAGGATGCAGTCTCAGAATTGTGATGTCATCACTTATTATTTAAAGGGCCTCTGTTCAATATGCTTTGCCCTTGCATTGTCTCAGACCTGTTTGTGAGAGCTCCTGTGTATTACCTGGCTATCTGACGTCCCTCCTGGTTCCTGATCCCTGGCTTGTTCCTGACTCTGCTGTTCTCCTTGTTCCTGATTCCGGCTCGTCTAACTATTCGCTTTGGCTCCTGACTCGGCTCGTCTGACTACCAGTTCTGGTTTTGATTCCTGGCTTGTTATTTGACTTGTGGACTTTTTATTATTTTTTGCTATTAATAAAGGTGTGATTATTTTTGTACTTCTTGTCTCAGTCTGATTCCTGACATTACGCAAGGGCCATGAATCCTGATGGTGCTAATAATCCACCTTTACCTGCCATAATTTCCAGGATGGATGAACAGGATCACCGTTTGGATCAATTTGCACTATCCCTGCAAACCCTGCTGACTCGCACTGCACATTTGGACCAAAGTGTCCCGCAAGTTATGGCTGCTCCTCTTTCCACTGCTGCACCTAGTCCTACCAGGAGCATGTCCTGTTCTGCACCTCTACCTCAGCGATATGAAGGCGATCCTATTTAGTGCAGAGGGTTTTTGAACCAGGTGGGCATTTACTTTGAGATGTTACTTCAGGCGTTTCCCTCTGACAGAGCTAAGGTGGGATTTCTCATCTCGTTACTCTCTGACACAGCTCTGCCTGGGCTAATCCCTTGTGGGAGACTAATAAACCTGTGATTTCAAATTACCCTGAATTTATGGCCTCCTTTCGAAGGGTATTTGATGTTCCGGCTCGCTCCTCCTCTGCTGCTAAGCGACTCATGTCCATTCAGCAAGGTACTAGATCTGTTGCTCAGTATGCCATTGAGTTCCGTACGCTTGCCGCAGAGGTAGGTTGGAACAATGAAGCCCTTGTTGCCGCCTTCTTTCATGGGCTCTCTGATGCGATTAAGGATGAAGTTGCTGCCAGAGATTTACCAGAAGATCTCAAGGCGTTGGTGTCTTTTTTGATCCTAATTGACATCAGACTAAGTGAGAGGCCCTCTTTCAAGGAGCGCTTGCGGAAGCCTCCTGTTCCGTTGTCTCCTACGTGTTCATTCCCACCCATGCCTCCCTCTCCTCCCATGCCGCCTGGTCCCGAGTCACCAGGTACTGCTGAGCCGATGCAGTTGGGAGTCACGCGTCTCTCTGCGGCGGAGAGGGCCTTTAGGAGGAGGAAGGGGCTCTGCCTCTATTGTGGGTTACAGGGCCACCTTTTGAAGTCTTGTCCTACACAGCCGGGAAATGCTCACACCTAAGGTCCTGTCGGGGGCAGATCTTGGGTGGTTTATCCTCGTCCCCGGAACTGCTAAAGGAGAAACCTTTGGTCACGGTTGTCCTTTCCTGGGTGGACTCCTCCATAGTCACCCAGGCTCTTGTTGACTCCGGTGCTGCAGGCTTTTTCATTGACAGTTCTTTTGTATCAAAGCACTCCATTCCTGTTTTGCCTCGGTCCGTTCCTAACCCTGTCCTGCCTTTCGTTCTTGGGGTTGATGCGTCTGAGACTGGAGTAGGTGCCCTCTTGTCTCAACGTCCTACGCCTGACGGTTCCTTGCATCCGTGTGGTTTTTTCTCTAAGAAATTGTCTCCAGCGGAGTGCAATTATGAAATTGGCGACAGGGAATTACTAGCCATAATTTTGGCACTCAAGGAATGGAGGGATCTTCTCAAGGGTACTAGCGTGCCAGTGCTCATTCTTACTGACCACAAGAATTTAACTTATCTATCTGAAGCAAAACGTGTGTCGCCCGACAGGCCTGATGGGCGCTATTTATGTCTAGGTTTAATTATGTGGTCTCCTACCTGCCTGGTAGTAAGAATGTTAGGGCTGATGCCCTCTCTCAGCAATTTTCACCTCTGTCCAAGGAGGAGTCTGTACCTACTCCAGTTATACCTCCTGACCATATTTTGGCTACCATACGTACTAATTTGACTTATCCCTTGGGGGAGGAGATCCTGGCTGCACAAACCAATGCACCTCCTGAGAAACCTAGTGGTAAGTGTTTTGTTCCTGAGAATCTTCGAACTAAACCTTTGCACACTTACCACTATCCTAAAGCTGAAGGTCACCCAGGCAAGAACCAAATGATTTGGTCTGTCACTCGACAATTCTGGTGGCCAGCTCTTTGTTCTGATGTTGCTGCATATGTTGCCTCCTGCTCAGTTTGTGCACAGAATAAGACTCCTTGACGTCTTCATGTGGGTCTTCTTCAACCTATTGCTAATGGTGAGCATACTTGGACACATCTTTCCATGGACTTCATTGATGAGCTCCCTGTTTCCAATGGCAATACTTTTATCCTTATGGTGGTTGACCGTTTTTCTAAAATGTCACATTGCATTCCCTTGAAGAAGTTGCCTACCTGTCAGGAGCTTGCTTCAATTTTTGCTCAGGAGGTCTTCCGTTTATATGGGTTACCCAAGGAGAGATAGTGTCGGACCGGGGTAGCCAGTTTGTCTCCAGATTTTGGCGTTCCTTTTGTGCTCAAATGGGGATCCAGCTTTCCTTCTCCTCGGCATATCACCCTCAATCCAATGGGGCTGCAGAACGGTCTAATCAAGCTCTGGAACAGTACCTCCGTTGCTATGTCTCAGATCACCACAATAATTGGTGTGAACTGTTACCTTGGGCAGCGTTTGCTCGTAATGGTGCTATTAATGCTTCCTCCAAGTTATCCCCGTTCAAGGCGAATTATGGGTTTCAACCATCCTTGTTGCCCGATTCATTCATGTCTCAGGGTATTCCAGCTTTGGAGGAGCATCTCTGGCAACTCCGTTCCACGTGGGTGCAGATTCAGGATTGCCTTCATCGTTCTATGCAGCGCCAAAAGTTCCAGGCTGATCGTAGGCGTCTGCCCGTGCCTTCCTACCAGGTTGGTGAGAGAGTTTGGCTGTCCTCCCGCAACTTGAACCTTCGTGTGCCTTCCAATAAACTGGCTCCCTGTTATGTTGGTCCTTTTCGAATACTCTGACGGGTCAATCCTGTGGCCTACGCTCTTGACCTTCCTCCTGCAATGCACATCTCCAATGTTTTCTCCTGTTAAGTGTAGTCAGTCCACGGGTCATCCATTACTTATGGGATATTAACTCCTCCCCAACAGGAAGTGCAAGAGGATCACCCAAGCAGAGCTGCTATATAGCTCCTCCCCTCTACGTCACACCCAGTCATTCTCTTGCACCCAACTAATAGATAGGATGTGTGAGAGGACTGTGGTGATTAAACTTAGTTTTTATATCTTCAATCAAAAGTTTGTTATTTTAAACGGCACCGGAGTGTGTTGTTTTCTTCTCAGGCAGAATTTGAAGAAGAATCTACCTGAGTTTTTGTGTATGATCTTAGCGGACGTAACTAAGATCCATTTGCTGTTCTCGGCCATTCTGAGGAGTAAGGTAACTTCAGATCAGGGGACAGCGGGCAGGTTCACCTGCAAAGAGGTATGTTGCAGTATATTATTTTCTAAGGAATGGAATTGACTGAGAAAATACTGCTAATACCGATATAATGTAAGTACAGCCTTAAATGCAGTAGTAGCAACTGGTATCAGGCTGATATGTATATATGTTTACACTTAAGTATTTCTGGAGAATGGCACTTCACTGGGAAAATACTGTATGCATATAACTTTTAGCCTAACTTGCAGTGTGAGCGACTAGCAGCAGGCTTTTAATGACATTTCATAAATTAGATTTTAAACGTTTGCTGGCATGTTAAATCGTTTAATTATCTGAGGTACTTGGTGAAAAATTGTTTTGGGCGTTATTTTCCACATGGCTGTTGTTTGTTTTAAATTAAAACAGTTTACTGAGCTTCCCTCACTGTTGTAGTGTGAGTGGGAGGGGCCTATTTTGGCGCTTTTACTACGCATCAGAAATTCAGTCACAGTCTGCCTTTTTCTCCCTGCATGATCCAGGACGTCTCCACAGAGCTCAGGGGTCTTCAAAACTAGTTTTGAGGGAGGTAATCACTCACAGCAGACCTGTGAGACTGTGCTTTGACTGTGATAAAAACGCTTATATTTTCAATTGTTATCCGTTTTTTCTGATATTAAGGGTTAATCATCCATTGCTAATGAGTGCAATCCTTTACTAAATTTGGTTTCTATAAATAATCCGGTTCATTGTTATTCAACTGTGACAGTTTTTTTGTGTGCTTCTTAAAGGCACAGTAACGTTTTACATATTGCTTGTAAATTTAGTTGAAAAGTATTTCCAAGCTTGCTAGTCTAATTGCTAGTTTGTTTAAACATGTCTGACACAGAGGAATCTCTTTGTGCAATATGTTCAAAAGCCAAGGTGGAGCCCAATAGAAATGTATGTACTAATTGCATTGATGCTACTTTAAATAAAAGTCAATCTGTACATGTTAAGCAACATTCACCAGACAACGAGGGGGAAGTTATGCCGACTAACTTGCCTCACGTGTCAGTACCTGCATCTCCCGCTCAGGAGGTGCGTGATATTGTAACGCCAAGTACATCAGGGCGGCCATTACAAATCACTCTACAAGACATGGCTAATGTTATGACTGAAGTTTTGTCTAAATTGCCAGAACTTAGGGGTAAACGAGATCACTCTGGGATGAGAACACAGTACGCTGATAATGCTAGGGCCATGTCTGATACTGCGTCACAATTTGCAGAGCATGAGGACGGAGAGCTTCATTCTGCGGGTGACGGATCTGATCCAAATAAACTGGATTCAGACATTTCAAATTTTTAAGTTTAAGCTGGAAAACCTCCGTGTATTACTAGGGGAGGTGTTAGCGGCTCTGAATGATTGTAACACAGTTGCAATCCCAGAGAAAATGTGTAGGTTGGATAAATATTTTGCGGTACCGACGAGTACTGACGTTTTTCCTATACCTAAGAGACTTACTGAAATTGTTACTAAGGAGTGGGATAGACCCGGTGTGCCTTTCTCACCCCCTCCTATATTCAGAAAAATGTTTCCAATAGACGCCACCACACGGGACTTATGGCAAACGGTCCCTAAGGTGGAGGGAGCAGTTTCTACTTTAGCTAAGCGTACCACTATCCCGGTGGAGGATAGTTGTGCCTTTTCAGATCCAATGGATAAAAAGTTAGAGGGTTACCTTAAGAAAATGTTTGTTCAACAAGGTTTTATATTACAACCCCTTGCATGCATTGCGCCTGTCACGGCTGCGGCAGCATTTTGGTTTGAGTCTCTGGAAGAGACCCTTGACTCAGCGCCATTGGATGAGATTTCACACAAGCTTAAAACCCTTAAGCTAGCTAATTCATTTATTTCTGATGCCGTAGTACATTTAACTAAACTTACGGCTAAGAATTCCGGATTCGCCATTCAGGCACGCAGAGCGCTGTGGCTAAAATCCTGGTCAGCTGATGTAACTTCTAAATCGAAATTACTTAACATACCTTTCAAGGGGCAGACTTTATTCGGGCCCGGTTTGAAAGAAATTATGGCTGATATTACGGGAGGTAAAGGCCATGCCCTGCCTCAAGACAGAGCCAAACCTAGGGCTAGACAGTCTAATTTTCGTGCCTTTCGTAACTTCAAGGCAGGAGCAGCATCAACTTCCTCTGCTCCAAAACAGGAAGGAGCTGTTGCTCGCTACAGACAAGGCTGGAAACCTAACCAGACCTGGAACAAGGGCAAGCAGGCCAGAAAACCTGCTGCTGCCCCTAAGACAGCATGAAGTGAGGGCCCCCGATCCAGAAACGGATCTAGTGGGGGGCAGACTCTCTCTCTTCGCCCAGGCTTGGGCAAGAGATGTCCAGGATCCCTGGGCATTGGAGATCATATCTCAGGGATATCTTCTGGACTTCAAAGCTTCTCCTCCACAAGGGAGATTTCACCTTTCAAGGTTGTCAACAAACCAGATAAAGAAAGAGGCGTTTCTACGCTGTGTACAAGACCTTTTACTAATGGGAGTGATCCACCCAGTTCCGCGGTCGGAACACGGACAAGGGTTTTACTCAAATCTATTTGTGGTTCCCAAAAAAGAGGGAACCTTCAGACCAATATTGGATTTAAAGATCCTAAACAAATTCCTAAGAGTTCCATCGTTCAAGATGGAAACTATTCGGACAATCTTACCCATGATCCAAAGAGGTCAGTACATGACCACAGTGGATTTAAAGGATGCTTACCTTCACATACCGATTCACAGAGAACATTACCGGTATCTAAGGTTTGCCTTCCTAGACAGGCATTACCAGTTTGTAGCTCTTCCCTTCGGGTTGGCTACGGCTCCAAGAATCTTTACAAAGGTTCTGGGCTCTCTTCTGGCGGTACTAAGACCGCAAGGAATTTCGGTAGCTCCGTACCTAGACGACATTCTGATACAAGCGTCAAGCTTCCAAACTGCCAAGTCTCATACAGAGTTAGTACTGGCATTTCTAAGGTCGCATGGGTGGAAAGTGAACGAAGAGAAGAGTTCTCTCTTACCACTCACAAGAGTTCCCTTCTTGGGGACTCTTATAGATTCTGTAGAAATTAAAATTTACCTGACAGAGGACAGGTTAACAAAGCTTCTAAATGCTTGCCGTGTCCTTCATTCCATTCAACACCCGTCAGTGGCTCAATGCATGGAGGTAATCGGCTTAATGGTAGCGGCAATGGACATAGTTCCTTTTGCACGCCTGCACCTCAGACCGCTGCAATTGTGCATGCTAAGTCAGTGGAATGGGGATTACTCAGATTTGTCCCCTACGCTGAATCTGGATCAAGAGACCAGAGATTCTCTTCTATGGTGGCTTTCTCGGCCACATCTGTCCAGGGGGATGCCCTTCAGCAGGCCAGACTGGACAATTGTAACAACAGACGCCAGCCTACTAGGTTGGGGCGCTGTCTGGAATTCCCTGAAGGCTCAGGGATCATGGACTCAAGAGGAGAGTCTCCTTCCAATAAACATTCTGGAATTGAGAGCAGTTCTCAATGCCCTTCTGGCTTGGCCTCAGTTAGCAACTCTGAGGTTCATCAGGTTTCAGTCGGACAACATCACGACTGTGGCTTACATCAACCATCAGGGAGGTTCAAGGAGTTCCCTAGCGATGATGGAAGTATCAAAGATAATTCGCTGGGCAGAGTCTCACTCTTGCCACCTGTCAGCGATCCACATCCCAGGAGTGGAGAACTGGGAGGCGGATTCCTAAGTCGCCAGACTTTTCATCCGGGGGAGTGGGAACTTCATCCGGAGGTCTTTGCCCAAATACTTCGGCGTTGGGGCAAACCAGATATGGATCTCATGGCGTCTCGCCAGAACGCCAAGCTTCCTTGTTACGGGTCCAGGTCCAGGGACCCGGGAGCGGTCCTGATAGATGCCTTGACAGCACCTTGGACCTTCAGGATGGCTTATGTGTTTCCACCCTTCCCGATGCTTCCTCGTTTGATTGCCAGGATCAAACAGGAGAAAGCATCAGTGATTCTAATAGCGCCTGCATGGCCACGTAGGACCTGGTATGCAGATCTAGTGGACATGTCATCCTGTCCACCTTGGTCTCTGCCTCTGAGACAGGACCTTCTAATTCAGGGTCCTTTCAAACATCAAAATCTAATTTCTCTGAAGCTGACTGCATGGAAATTGAACGCTTGATTTTATCAAAGCGTGGATTTTCGGAGTCAGTAATTGATACCTTAATACAGGCTAGGAAACCTGTTACCAGGAAAATTTACCATAAGATATGGCGTAAATACTTACACTGGTGCGAATCCAAGAACTACTCATGGAGTAAGGTCAGGATTCCTAGGATATTGTCTTTTCTACAAGAAGGCTTAGAAAAGGATTTATCTGCAAGTTCTTTAAAGGGACAGATTTCAGCTCTGTCCATCCTTTTACACAAACGTCTGTCAGAAGTTCCAGACGTTCAGGCTTTTTGTCAGGCTTTGGCTAGGATTAAGCCTGTGTTTAAGACTGTAGCTCCACCGTGGAGCTTAAATTTAGTTCTTAACGTTTTACAGGGTGTTCCGTTTGAACCCCTTCATTCCATTGATATCAAGCTGTTATCTTGGAAAGTTCTGTTTTTAATGGCTATTTCCTCGGCTCGTAGAGTCTCTGAGTTATCAGCCTTACATTGTGATTCCCCTTATCTGATTTTTCATTCAGATAAGGTAGTTCTGCGTACTAAACCTGGGTTCTTACCTAAGGTAGTTACTAACAAGAATATCAATCAAGAGATTGTTGTTCCACCATTGTGCCCTAACCCTTCTTCAAAGAAGGAACGACTTCTGCACAATCTAGACGTAGTCCGTGCCCTGAAATTTTATTTACAGGCAACTAAAGATTTTCGCCAAACTTCTTCCCTGTTTGTCGTTTATTCTGGACAGAGGAGAGGTCAAAAAGCATCTGCTACCTCTCTATCCTTTTGGCTTCGTAGCATAATACGTTTAGCCTATGAGACTGCTGGACAGCAACCTCCTGAAAGGATTACAGCTCATTCTACTAGAGCTGTGGCTTCCACTTGGGCCTTTAAGAATGAGGCCTCTGTTGAACAGATTTGCAAGGCTGCAACTTGGTCTTCTCTTCATACTTTTTCCAAATTTTCCAAATTTGACACTTTTGCTTCTTCGGAGGCTGTTTTTGGGAGAAAGGTTCTTCAGGCAGTGGTTCCTTCCGTATAAAGATCCTGCCTGTCCCTCCCGTCATCCGTGTACTTTAGCTTTGGTATTGGTATCCCATAAGTAATGGATGACCCGTGGACTGACTACACTTAACAGGAGAAAACATAATTTATGCTTACCTGATTAATTCCTTTCTCCTGTAGTGTAGTCAGTCCACGGCCCGCCCTGTTTTTTATGGCAGGTCTAAATTTTTAAATTATACTCCAGTCACCACTGCACCCTATAGTTTCTCCTTTCTCGTTTGGTTTTCGGTCGAATGACTGGGTGTGACGTAGAGGGGAGGAGCTATATAGCAGCTCTGCTTGGGTGATCCTCTTGCACTTCCTGTTGGGGAGGAGTTAATATCCCATAAGTAATGGATGACCCGTGGACTGACTACACTACAGGAGAAAGGAATTTATCAGGTAAGCATAAATTATGTTTTTCATGTCTCCCTCTTGAAACCATTGGTTTGTAATCGGTTTACCACTGTGTTGCCTCGTCCCCGCCCTATCTTTGTTGACAACCATGAGGAGTATGGGGTCAGTAGCATTATTGACTCTCGTATGTCCAGGGGCCGCGTACAGTATTTGGTTCACTGGAGGGGCTATGGTCCGGAGGAGCGTTCATGGGTTCCCTCCTCTGATGTTCATGCTCCCGCCCTCCTCCATGCCTCCATGCCCATTTCCCCAATAAGCCTTTTGTCCTCCCGCGGGGGCGGGGTCGTTGAGGGGAGGGTACTTTCAGGGTTTTTTCCCTGATCTGTTTGCCATGTGCTGCTGGCAGCCATTTTACTCACCTCTCTTCCTGACTCTGGTGCATACTGTGTGATGCTGCTCATTTCCTGCACTTCCTTTTGTGGCCAGACTGGTGTACATCATCCGTGTGAGACAGGATGCAGTCTCAGAATTGTGATGTCATCGCTTATTATTTATGTTTAAATATTCTTTATTGAAGTTATACAAACAAAATTTGTGTAACACAAATACAACAAGATCTGTAATGTTATCACGTAGTATGTAAGGAAACATGGTAATCCCCTGAGCGATCGTTGTCAGAAAAAAAAATAAACAACTGACCCATATTCAGGAAGGGTTCTTATCCTGATCAACTTTGGGTGTGGAATAACATAAGTCTCTATAATGTGAACCAGAGAGTATTAAACTTCTAATTCCTGAGATTCAGAAATTTTTTATACCAACCACATATCTCCAAGTTTACTCTGTTATGTGTTAAATGTGTCTATAAGGGTTTTCAATCACTTATTATTTAAAGGGCCTCTGTTCAGTATGCTTTGTCCTTGCGTTGTCTCAGACCTGTTTGTGAGAGCTCCTGTGTATTACCTGGCTGTCTGACGTCCCTCCTGGTTCCTGATCCCTGGCTTGTTCCTGACTCTGCTGTTCTCCTTGTTCCTGATTCTGGCTCGTCTGACTATTCGCTTTGGCTCCTGACTCGGCTCGTCTGACTACCAGTTCTTGTTTTGATTCCTGGCTTGTTATTTGACTTGTGGACTTTTTATTATTTTTTGCTATTAATAAAGGTGTGATTATTTTTGCACTTCTTGTCTCAGTCTGATTCCTGGTACCCTGACAGGTGTGAAGAGCATTTTTTCTTCTGCCACAGAGTTAAGGTTGCCAGGATCTTATCTTTTCTCCAGGATGGGCTGGAGAAGGGCGCTTCTGCTAGTTCCCTGAGGGGACAGATTTCGTCTCTGTCGGTTTTAATGCACAAGAGACTGGCTTAGCTTCCAGATCTGCAGTCCTTTGTTAAGGCTCTGATTAGGATCAGACTTGTGTTTAGATCTGGGGCTCCTCCTTGGAGACTAAATCTTGTTCTTTGGGTTTTGCAACAGGTTCCGTTTGAGCCTCTGCATTCCGTTGACATTAAATTGTTATCTTGGAAGGTTCTCTTTTTATCGGCTATTGCCTCTGCGCGCAGAGTTTTTGAGATCTCTGCTTTGCAATGTGAGCCCCCTTATCTGATTTTTCTTGCAGATAAGGCAGTTTTACGTACTAAATTAGGGTTTCTTCCTAAGGTTGTGTCAGATCGCAACATCAATCAGGAGATTGTGGTTCCTTCCTTGTGTCCTAATCCTCCTTTATCGAAGGAACGCTTACTTCACAATTTGGATGTGGTTCGCGCCTTGAAGTTCTATCTTGAGGCTACTAAGGAGTTAAGACAATCTTACTCTTTGTTTGTTGTCTATTCGGGGAAGCGTAAGGGGCAGTTGGCTACTTAGACTTCCCTATCTTTTTGGTTAAGAAATGTCATCCGCTTAGCTTACGAGACAGTGGGACATCGTCCTCCTGAGAGGATAACGGCTTATTCCAGTAGAGCAGTGGCTTCCTCTTGGGCCTTTAAGAACAAGCCCTCTATGGATCAGATTTGTAAGGCGGCAACCTGGTCCTCCTTACATACTTTTTCAAAATTGTACAAGTTTGATGTTTTTGCTTCGGCTGAAGCAGCTTTCGGGAGAAAAATTTTGCAGGCTGTGGTGCCCTCAGAATTAGGGTCTGCCTCTTCTTTTTTGTTCCCTCCCGTTATTCATTCAGTGTCCTCTGGAGCTTGGATATAGTTTACCTAACAGTAAGGAATGAAGCCGTGGACTATCCGTATCTTAGGAAGGAAAACATAATTTATGCTTACCAGATAAATTCCTTTCATTCCGGATAGGGAGAGTCCACAGCCCCCACACATTTTTTCCTGTCTATGGGCGGTCTCCTATTATTTATTTTTATTCTTCTGGCACCATTTATACTCTGTTTCTCCTACTTTTCCTTGTTCCCTCGGCAGAATGACTGGGGTAATGAGGAAGTGGGAGGGATATTTAAGCCTTTGGCTGGGGTGTCTTTGCCTCCTCCTAGTGGCCAGGTGTTGTATTTCCCAACAGGAAGGAATGAAGCCGTGGACTCTCCCTATCTGGAAGGAAAGGAATTTATCTAGTAAACATAAATTATGTTTTTTTCAGGAAGCTTTGCTTCAGTCTGTTCCAGATCCCTGGGTTCTAAATATAGTTTCTTAGGGTTACCGGATAGGTTTCAGAAAAAGGCCTCCCAGAGAAAGGTATATTCTGTCCAATGTTCCAAAGGATCCTTTGAAAGCTCAAGGCTTTTTTCAGTCATTTTCAGATCTAGAATCTATGGGAGTGATTGCTCCTGTTCCGTTTTTGGAAAAAAGTGATGGGTTTTTATTCAAATTTTTTCATTGTTCCAAAGAAGGAGGGAACGTTCTTACCAGTTATTGATCTAAAAGCTCTGAACAATTTTGTCAGAGTTCCTGCTTTCAAAATGAGGACTATTCAGACTTCTGCCTTTTGGTCAGCACGGTCAGTTTATGTCCACAATAGATTGAAATGATGCTTATCTTCATGTTCCTATCCACAGGAAACATTATCAGGCTCTGGGTTTGCCTTTCTAGACAAGGATTACCATTTGGCCTGGCTACAGCTCCAATCATTTTCTCAAAGGTTATTGGTGCCCTTCTGTCTATGTTCAGGGTATTGCCGTGTTCCCCTACCTAGACGATATCTTTGTTCAAGCTCCATGTCTACATTTAGCAGAATTTTATACCATGGTTGGAAGATGTTTTGTCTGGCTTTCAGCACTACTCGTTTAGCACTAGGAAAGGGAGGACAAACACAAAATACAGTGTTTTATTATGATATGACATATTTTCACGAGGCAGCAGATAATTTCAGTTTGAGTGGCATTCAATGCAATATTACGTTAAGCAATGTAAAACAATCAATATACTTAGCTTCAAGTATGAATTTCAGCGTACAGTAGCAAGACCAGTCCACAGTACAGCAGCCTGGAGTGATCTTATTCTCATAGTCCCAATAATTCCCCAAATGAGATGTCCAATGCACTCTCTAATTAAACTTGCTGTATTTAGTAGGTGTGTGTAAAAGTCTTCCCCTGAAATTTAGCCATTCTTCTAAGATTTTATTATTAAACAAGCTTCTTTCACAGACAGTTCACCCCACTCCCCCATTACTTGTTAGATAAGATGCTGTGTAGGAACAGACATTGTAAAACACAAAGTAGTACACATTACATGTCTAACGTTTTTAAAGGCATTTCTATTAAAGGGATATATGGGCTAAACATGTGCTAAACACATACGCCTAGATTTAGAGTTCTGCGTTAGCCGTCAAAACCAGCGTTAAGGGATCCTAACGCTGCTTTTTACCGCCCGCTGGTATTTAGAGTCAGTCAGGAAAGGGTCTAACGCTCACTTTCCAGCCGCGACTTTTCCATACCGCGGATCCCCTTACGCCAATTGCGTATCCTATCTTTTCAATGGGATCTTCCTAACGCCGGTATTTAGAGTCTTGGCTGAAGTGAGCGTTACAAATCTAACGACAAGACTCCAGCCGCAGAAAAAAGTCAGGAGTTAAGAGCTTTCTGGGCTAACGCCGGTTCATAAAGCTCTTAACTACTGTGCTCTAAAGTACACTAACACCCATAAACTACCTATGTGCCCCTAACCCGAGGTCCCCCCACATCGTCGCCACTCTAATAATTTTTTTAACCCCTATTCTGCCGACCGCACACCGCCGCCACCCACATTATCCCTATGTACCCCTAATCTGCTGCCCCTAACATCGCCGACCCCTACATAATATTTATTAACAGAGAAACAAACAGTGAACGCAGCCAGCCGGTCATCCGAAAAAACGGAAGTCAATCCATAGATCAAACCGCGTAGCAAAGCGGCATGGAAAAGAGTCCCAAAAGCAACTGCATGCACGGAGAGCCGTAGCCGGAGAGCAGAGGATCAGGTGCCAATAGTGAAGAGGAAAAAGGATGGCAGGCTCTCAATTCAGAAACTTGAATAAAAAACTGAAAATGTATTAGGCAGTTTAAAAAGGGTATACAACAGACAATGCAGGGTGCATTGTTTTATCTGCCATGTCTGTTGTATACCCTTTTTAAACTGCCTAATACATTTTCAGTTTTTTATTCAAGTTTCTGAATTGAGAGCCTGCCATCCTTTTTCCTCTATAATATTTATTAACCCCTAATCTCCCCCCCCCCCCCAACGTCGCCGCTACCTTACCTACACTTATTAACCCCTAATCTTCCGACCGGACCTAGCCGCCACTATAATAAATTTATTAACCCCTAAACCGCTGCACTCCCGCCTCGCAAATCCTATAATAAATAGTATTAACCCCTAATCTGCCGACCGGACCTCGCCGCTACCCTAATAAATGTATTAACCCCTAAAGCTAAGTCTAATCCTAACACCCCCCTAAGTTAAATATAATTTTTATATAATGAAATAAATTAAATATTATTAACTAAAGTCTTCCTATTTAAAACTAAATACTTACCTGTAAAATAAACCCTAATATAGCTACAATATAACGAATAATTATATTATAGCTATTTTAGGATTTATATTTATTTTACAGGCAACTTTGTATTTATTTTAACTAGGTACAATAGCTATTAAAAAGTTATTAACTATTTAATAACTACCTTGTTAAAATAATTACAAAATTACCTTTAAAATAAATCCTAACCTAAGTTACAATTAAACCTAACACTACACTATCAATAAATAAATTAAATCAATTAACTACAATTACCTACAATTAAATAAACTAAACTAAATTACAAAAAAACAAACTCTAACTTACAAAAAATAAAAAAAGATTACAAGAATTTTAAGCTAATTACACCTACTCTAAGCCCCCTAATAAAATAACAAAACCCCCCAAAATAAAAAAAATCCCTACCCTAATCTAAATTAAAATAGTTAACAGCTCTATTACCTTACCAGCCCTTAAAAGGGCTTTTTGCGGGGCATGCCCCAAAGAAATCAGCTCTTTTGCCTGTAAAAAAAACACAATACCACCCCCCAACATTACAACCCACCACCCACATACCCCTACTCTAACCCAAACCCCCTTAAATAAACCTATTATTCGTACAATCACTATTATTCAAGTAATACATACAATCACTGCTAGTCTGGTAAAGCGTACAATCAGCACTAGGCAGGAAATACATACAATGAGTGTTAGTCAGGTAATATAATACATACAATCAGCGCTAGTCAGGTAATATGTACAATAGGTACAATCAGCGCTAGTCAGGTAATGCTTACAATCAGTACTAGTCAGGTAATACAATACATACAATCAGCGCTAGTCAGGTAATGCATACAATCGGCACTAATCATGTAATACATTCAATCAGCACTTGTCAGGTAATGTGTACAATCAGTGCTATTCAGGTAATATGTACAATCAGTGCTATTCAGGTAATATGTACAATCAGCGCTAGTCAGGTAATACGTACAATCAGCACTAGTCAGGTAATACAATATGTACAATCAGTACTAGTCATTTAATACAATACATACAATCAGCACTAGTCAGGTAATATGTACAATCAGTGCTAGTCAGGTAATACGTACAATCAGCACTAGTCAAGTAATATGTACAATAATCGCTAGTGGGGTAATACAAACAAATAGCACTAGTCAGGTAATGCAATCAGCACTAGTCAGCTAATACGTACAATCAGTGCTAGTCAGGTAATACGTACAATCAGCGCTAGTCAGGTAATACAATACTTACAATTACTACTAGTCAGGTAATACAATATGTGCAATCAGCATTAGTCAGGTAATATGTACAGTCAGCGCTAGTCAGGTAATACGTACAATCAGCACTAGTCAGGTAATATGTACAATCAGCGCTAGTCAGGTAATACAATACATACAATCAGTGCTAGTCAGGTAATACAATCAGCGCTAGTCAGGTAATACAATACATACAATCAGTGCTATTCAAGTAATATGTACAATCAGTGCTATTCAGGTAATATGTACAATCAGCGCTAGTCAGGTAATACAATATGTACAATCAGTACTAGTCATTTAATACAATACATACAATCAGCACTAGTCAGGTAATATGTACAATCAGCACTAGTCAAGTAATATGTACAATAATCGCTAGTCGGGTAATACAAACAAATAGCACTAGTCAGGTAATGCAATCAGCACTAGTCAGCTAATACATACAATCAGCGCTAGTCAGGTAATACTTACAATCAGCACTAGTAAGGTAATATGTACAATCAGTGCTAGTCAGGTAATATGTACAATCAGTGCTAGTCAGGTAATACGTACAATCAGCGCTAGTCAGGTAATACAATACTTACAATCACTACTAGTCAGGTAATACAATATGTGCAATCAGCATTAGTCAGGTAATATGTACAGTCAGCGCTAGTCAGGTAATATGTACAATCAGCGCTAGTCAGGTAATACAATACATACAATCAGTGCTAGTCAGGTAATACAATCAGCGCTAGTCAGGTAATATGTACAATCAGCTCTAGTCAGGTAATATGTACAATCAGCGCTAGTCAGGTAATACAATTCATACAGTCAGCACTAGTCAGGTAACATGTACAATCATCACTAGTCAGGTAATATGTACAATCAGCGCTAGTCAGGTAATACAATACATACAATCAGTGCTAGTCAGGTAATACAATCAGCGCTAGTCAGGTAATATGTACAATCAGCTCTAGTCAGGTAAAATGTACAATCAGCTCTAGTCAGGTACTATGTACAATCAGTGCTAGTCAGGTGATGCAATACGTACAATAAGTACTAGTCAGGTAATACAATATGTACAATCAGCACTAGTCAGGTAATACGTACAATCAGCGCTAGTCAGGTAACACGTACAATCAGCACTAGTCAGGTAATACGTACAATCAGCACTAGTCAGGTAATATGTAAAAACAATGCTAGTCAGGTAATACGTACAATCAGCGCTAGTCAGGTAATACAAGCAATCAGCACTAGTCAGGTAATGTAATCAGCACTAGTCAGCTAATACGTACAATCAGCACTAGTCAGGCAATATGTACAATCAGCGCTAGTCAGGCAATATGTACAATCAGCGCTAGTCAGGTAATATGTACAATCAGCGCTAGTCAGGTAATACGTACAATAAGCGCTAGTCAGGTAATACGTACAATTAGCGCTAGTCAGGTAATACAATCAGCACTAGTCAGCTAATACGTGCAGTCAGCGCTAGTCAGGTAATACTTACAATCAGCACTAGTCAGGTAATATGTACAATCAGCTCTAGTCAGGCAATATGTACAATCAGCGCTAGTCAGGTAATATGTACAATCAGCGCTAGTCAGGTAATATGTACAATCAGCGCTAGTCAGGTAATACGTACAATCAGCGCTAGTCAGGTAATACGTACAATTAGCGCTAGTCAGGTAATACAATCAGCACTAGTCAGCTAATACGTGCAGTCAGCGCTAGTCAGGTAATACTTACAATCAGCACTAGTCAGGTAATATGTACAATCAGCTCTAGTCAGGCAATATGTACAATCATCAGGTGTGCACTGGGCTCTTGTGCCTAACTAGAGAGCCTTATCATCTTGTATAATTACAGTAACCCTAGGTAGTTTCCATAGTAACACTCTACTGACTGAGGTGAATGGTAATGTTGGTGTATTTATCAACAGCAATTGCCACAAACGTGTTACTTATTATGATTATGAATATTAATAATTATAGCAGTATAAAATTATTGTCCGCAATATCTCTAATTAATGTAGTAGAATCTTATCAGTACGCTTCAGTGAAATACCAACTCTCTGTAGTGTACTCCAAAGTAACACTATTAAAATGTCTATACATTTGTCAATAAAATTATTAGAAAAATTAATATTTAATCTCAATTTAAAATATTCTTAAATTCTGACCAGTTAATCTCTATGAACACATTAATTATACGTATATAGTAACTGAATATCACCTATGATCAGATATATATATATATCAATTGGTTAATACAATATTAAAATATAATGCTGGCTATAAAAATATTCAGATTAATTACTATTCAATTACATTGTCTGGTACCTCAGTATTATTGACATAATATTTCTATAAATTAACCTAACTCAAAATGAATCACTTATTAAATATCACACATGAATTATACTAGAACAATTTATATATAGTAAGAAAGTTTAACCAATTTAATATACATAACTTATTTAACAACGTTTGAACTCCCCTATGTCCAAAGCTCACAATGAAATCTTAGCTTAACTCCCACAATCTAATGTTATTTTCATAGAAATATAATTCACTATTTTAGACCAAGATAATCTAATAATACTTCAAATAATCAACCAGAGATTGTTACACAATTTTATCAGCTTAACATATACCAATTAATATAGCATTAGATAGTTCCAGCTTAGCCACAACAACTAGTGTAATTTCTAAAATATATCACGGTAACCCAAACTAATTTATAAATATTAATGCCTGACCCTTTTCTCAATAATAATTGACTTAGCGTTAGTATATTTAATATATGAAATACACTAGTCTATTTAATACTACGGTTGCAATTATAAAGTAGATCTTTAAATACCAGCTTCAATTAAATGACAGTAATAAAGAATATATTTGCTTTAAAATATTACAAACATAGAAACATAGATATTGACGGCAGATAAGAGCCATAGGCCCAGCAAGTCTGCCCGACCTTACCTAACAGTATAAACTTATCTAGTTCGTAGGATAGCCCTATGCTTGTCCCATGCATTTTTAAAGTCCCCCACAGTGTTTGTTGCTACTACCTCTTGAGGAAGTTTATTCCATAAATCAATCACTCTTTCTGTAAAGAAGCTTCCTCAAATTACTCCTGAATCTACTACCCTTTAGCTTGAGCTCATGACCCCTTGTTCTTGAATTTTCCATTTTATGTAAAATACCCACAGCCTCAGTTTTACTAAACCCTTTAATGTACTTGAAAGTTGCTATCATATCACCTCTTTCCCTTCTCTCCTCTACGCTATGCATATTTAGGTCATTGAGCCTATCCTGGTAAGTTTTATTTTTTAGACCATGTACCATTTTGGTAGCCCTCCTTTGCACAGATTCAAGTTTGTTAATATCCTTCTGAAGATATGGCCTCCAGAACTGCACACAATACTCAAGATGAGGCCTAACTAATGATCTATAAAGTGGCATAAGAACCTTACTATTTCTGCTGCAAATACCTCTACCAATACATCCAAGCATTCTGCTAGCCTTACTCGCTGCATTACTACATTGTTTACTAAGTTTTAAATCATCTGAAATAATAATTCCCAAGTCCTGTTCCTCGTCTGTAACAGTCAGTAAAGTGTCATTGAGTCTGTAATTAACATTTGGATTTTTCTTCTCTAAATGCATTATTTTACACTTTGCTGTGTTAAACTTTAGATCCCAGTTGTTTGTCCAATCCTCCAATTGTTATATATCACTTCTCAATATAACAACATCAAACTGCTTGTTACATTACCAGCAAACCAATTTGAGAGTTCAATATTCCAGATATTTCTTATGGTCATACGTGAAGGTATCACTATTTTGCAAGGGTACAGGTTAGAGAGTATGTCTCTTGCCGAAAGAGAGTTTTCCAGCCAGGATCCAGAGAAAGTAGGCCCAAACGGTGTGTATCTCTGTTTTACAAAGTGAGTCTGTCCTTTTCTTGCATAGTGTGGCAGCTTATATCAGTGATAAACCACTCCTTCATTCTAAATCATTCCAGAGAATCTGGATACGCCCTTTGAGTCAGAGCTCATCTCTCACAGGTTACTGGGGAATTGCCATTTGGTTATCCAATCCCCATAATTGAATTTCTTTGGCTGCAATTCTCATATTGAACACTGGGGAACAACAGGCGTAGGAATGTAGGTTCATTTGTCAAAAGACATTAACTGTTTAAATATATCTATATATATGCATATGCATGACATGACATAATATGACACCCACCCATACAAATGCCCTTTTCAGGGCAATCGGTAGCTTAGGTTTTTGTTAGAGTTAGGTTTTTACATATATATATACATATGCATGACATTACATTATATGACACCCCCCTCCCTGCTGCATTACTTTCTTTTACAAGATATGACGAGTCCACGGATTTCATCCTTACTTATGGGATTACTCCTCCTGTTTAGCAGGAAGTGGCAAAGAGCACCACAGCAGAGCTGCATATATAGCTCCTCCCTTCCCCTCCCCCCCAGTCATTCTCTTTGCCTGTGTTAGTGATAGGAAGAGATAAAGTGAGGTGTTAGTTTAGATTCTTCAATCAAGAAGTTTTTTATTTTAAAATGGTGCCAGTGAGTACTATTTTCCTCAGGGAGAAATCGTCAGTCTATAACTTCCCAAGACTAGTGGAGACATTTTATTTTTCTGCCCTGATGTTGATGATCTTAGCAAACGTTATCTAAGATCCATGCTGGTTCCCACAGAGCGGTTGAAGGTAGTGTAAAGAAACATCTTCAGTGTGGAGAACCGTGTCATGCTACAAGCAGCATTGAATAATGTTCAGTCATTTGTTTCTGGGGAGACTTGATGCATCAGAACAGGGTGACATTATTCCCTATCTGGGGAGGGGTAATCAGTACGCACTATATGTATGGAAATGGTGTACCTGGAATTCCCTTTATGTTGATTGCTAAATATGTCTGAGGACTTCATTTAGGATATTAACTGTGGGCTAAACGCTGGGAGATGCGGTTGCTGGCTAAGGGCTAGCTTTGGCATATAATGATAACTGTCCTGAGAGAGTGCAAGTTTTTTCTCATGAGCTGTTACGTTTGGTGATTGAGCATCATGTTTATTTCTGGTGTATGTAAGAGGGGCACATGGCGTATATAGTTTATTTTGAGAACCGACATGTTGTTTTTCTAACTACCCATGCGGGTCTATGTAAGGCTAGAGTTACGCCCATGATGGGTGGGGCCTAATTTTGCGTGCTCAGCCGTGCGGATAGACAGCAAGGTCCTGAGCTCCGGTGGGGCCTAGGTTAGTTTGCCTAACGAAGAGGCTTAGGAGCTACTGCAGCAGATTCAGAGTGTTCTGGGGGCAGGTAGGCGCCGCAGCAGAGCTGTGGCGAGGTGCAGAGGCCTGAATCGATATAAATTTATTATAACTAATAAAATCGAGTTAAATTGATATATAATATATGTAAGCAAATTGGTGCAATATTGTTAGACTATTTTGGACACATAAGGATTGTTTTTATTGCTGCAAACGTTGTTTTGGAGATAACAGAAAAATTGTTGCGCTTTTATTATTTAAAGGCACAGTACGTTTTTTTAGTTCAAAATTTTTGTCTATGTAATTTAACTTCAGAGCTCAATATATCAAGTAAAGAACGACTATTATTGCTATTGCTAGTCTGTTTAACATATCTGAACTTGAGGAAAATACTTGTTCTATGTGTTTAGATGCCATTGTGGAACCCCCTCTTACTTTTTGTCCCTGATGTACTGAAAGGGCCTTACAATGTAAAGAGCGGATTTTCTTTAAGGAAAGTGTGCCTAAGGATGCTTCTCAGTCTGATGAGAATCAGGGTATGCCGCTACTTTCTCCCCAAGAATCACAACCTTTAACGCCCACCCAAGCGACGCCGGGTTCTTCAACCGCGTCTACTTCATTTACTCTGCAGGATATGGCTGCAGTTATGTCATCTACCCTTACAGAGGTTTTATCTAAGTTGCCAGTGTTACAGGGCAAACGCAGCAGGACAGAAGTCAATTTGAATACTGCGACCTCTGATGCTTTGTTGGCTATTTCCGATGTACCCTCACAGGGATCTGATTTGGGGGTCAGGGAACTTCTGTCTGAATTTTCTGATTTGGGAAGTGTGTTACCTCAGACGGACTCGAACGTCATGTCCTTTAGATTTAAGCTTGAACACCTCCGCCTGTTGCTTCGGGAGGTTTTAGCGACTGTGGATGACTGTGACTCTATTGTGGTACCACCAGAGAAATTGTGCAAAATGGACAAATACTTAGAGGTTCCTGCTTACTCTGATGTTTTTCCGGTTCCTAAGAGAATCTCGGAAATTATTACACGGGAATGGGAAAGACCGGGTATCCCGTTCTCACCTTCTCCTAATTTTAAGAAAATGTATCCCATATCTGACACTGTCTCACGAAATCAAAGCTATAACAACAAGCGGTTAATCACGGACCGCAGGTAGAAAACCGCTAAAGAAACATCTCAGGAGGAGCGGTCACATCAACAGCAGGCGATCGGTCACTGACCGAAAGGAGGATCATCTACAATTGAAAGTTACTAAGCAAGGATCCAGGAAGAAAAACGGTGACATAAATCACCACAACACCAACATATATAGCTAAAGCCCAGACATCAGAAAACATTTGTTGGGGATCATTTGCTTTATACCACGGACTCACCAGTATAGTGTAATCAGGCAGATACACTATAAGGTAACATTGGATGTCATAATATTCTAACGAAAGACAATCTATATCTTAGACCACTGTGTTACTCACTCTGTGAACATATATTGCAAGAAGTGTATAAAATACTAAGCTATATTCATCCCCATATAACGGAAGATAGATTTACTGTAAAGTGTATACTAGAATCATGAGAACAACTTGTGTAAATGGTCTTTTAGAAACATTTTAACCAAATATATCAATTTGTATGACTGTATAACATATAGATAAATTTGTATATCTTTTATCAATCAAACTAATATAGAAGGCACCGGTGTCAGGTTTTTAAACCGTTTTTAAACTGTTTTACAATGTTTTAAAAGGAATATCAATAAAACTGTACACAATTTTATCTCAATTTTAGTTTAGTGTTCTTTTTTACAAGAGGAATATATAGATAGAGGTGTGTCTAATGACCTGCAATTTTTAAAAAAACTAGATACAACATTATTGGGAATAGCAATTTGAATTGCGCCACCTTACACTACAATTTAAATACTTAGAGGTGCCTGCTTACTCTGATGTTTTTCCGGTTCCTAAGAGAATCTCAGAAATTATTACACGGGAATGGGAAAGACCGGTTATCCCGTTCTCACCTTCTCCTGATTATAAGAAAATGTATCCCATATCTGACACTGTTCGGGACTCTTGGCAAACAGTCCTTAAGGTGGAGGGACCTATATCTACACTGGCTAAGCGTACAACTATTCCTATTGAAGACAGTTGTACCTTCAAAGACCCTATGGATAAGAAATTGGAGGGTCTTCTAAAAAAGTTATTTATTCATCAGGGTTTCCTTTTACAACCAACAGCCTGCATTGTACCAGTTACCACTGCAGCGGCTTTCTGGTTTGATGCCTTAGAAGAGTCTCTTAAGACTGAGACTCCTTTAGAGGAAATTCTAGATAGAATTAAGGCTCTTAAGCTGGCTAATTCTTTTATTACGGACGCCGCCTTTCAGATTGCTAAGTTGGCGGCTAAGAATGCCGGATTTGCCATTTTAGCGCGTAGAGCGTTATGGTTAAAATATTGGTCTGCTGATGTGTCATCTAAGTCAAAGCTTTTGGCTATTCCTTTCAAAGGGAAAACCCTATTCAGGCCTGACTTGAAAGAAATCATTTCTGACATCACGGGAGGTAAGGGTCATCTCCTACCTCAGGATAAAGCAGCTAAACTGAGGGGTAAACAAAATAATTTTCGTAACTTCAAAGGAGTCCCTGCTTCTTCTTCCGCTAAACAGGAAGGGAATTTTGCACAAGCCAAGGCTGTCTGTAGACCCAACCAGGCTTGGAACAAAGGTAAACAACCCAAGAAGCCCACTGCTGCTCCCAAGACAGCATGAAGGGGCGGCCCCCAATCCGGGACCGGATCTAGTAGGGGGCAGACTTTCTCTTTTTGCCCAGGCTTGGGTTAGAGATGTTCAGGACCCCTGGACACTGGAAATCGTGTCCCAAGGGTATCAACTGGAATTCAAAAATTCTCTCCCAAGGGGGAGGTTTCTTCTTTCACAATTGTCTGTAGACCAGATAAAAAGAGAGGCGTTCTTACGTTGTGTAAAATACCTCTCTACTATAGGAGTAATTTGTCCCGTTCCAATACTGGAACAGGGGCAGGGGTTTTACTCAAATCTTTTCGTGGTTCCCAAAAAAAGAGGGAACGTTCAAACCGATTTTAGATCTCAAGAGTCTAAACAAGTTTCTCAGAGTCCCATCCTTCAAAATGAAGACTATTTGAACAATTCTGCCATTGATCCAGGAGGGTCAATATATGACTACCGTGGACTTGAAGGATGCATACCTTCATATTCCTATCCACAAGGATCATCATCAGTTCCTAAGGTTTGCCTTCCTGGACAAACATTTTCAGTTCGTGGCTCTTCCCTTCGGGTTGGCCAAAGCACCCAGGATCTTCACGAAGGTTTTAGGGTCCCTTCTGGCGGTTCTCAGGCCGCGGGTATTGCAGTGGCGCCTTATCTAGACGATATTCTGATTCAAGCATCGTCTTACCATCTGACAAAGTCTCATACAGACATGGTTCTGTCCTTTCTGAGGACTCACAGGTGGAAAGTGAATCTAGAGAAAAGTTCACTAATTCCTCAGACAAGGGTTCCCTTCTTGGGAACTCTTATAGATTCCATATCCATGAAAATTTTCTTGACAGAGGTCAGAAAGTTAAAGATTCTGAATACATGCCGAGCCCTTCAGTCCAATCCTCGGCCATCAGTGGCCCAGTGCATGGAGGTAATTGGATTGATGGTGGCGGCAATGGACATCATTCCGTTTGCTCGTTTTCATCACAGACCACTACAACTGAACATGCTCAGACAGTGGAATGGAGATTATTCAAATTTGTCTCCTCAGATAGATCTGGATTAGGAGACAAGAGACTCTCTTCTTTGGTGGTTGTCTCAGGATCATCTGTCCCAAGGGACGTGCTTTCGCAGGCCCTCATGGGTGATGGTGACGACGGACGCCAGCTTTCTAGGTTGGGGTGCAGTCTGGAATTCCCTGAAGGCTTAGGGTGTGTGGACTCAGTCAGAGTCACTTCTTCCAATCAATATTCTGGAATTGAGAGTAATATTCAATGTGCTTCAAGCGTGGCCTCAGTCGGTTTCGGCCAAATTCATTCGCTTTCAGTCGGACAACATCACGACTGTGGCTTACATCAATCAGGGGGGAAAAAGGAGTTCCTTAGCGATAACAGAAGTATCCAAGATAATTCGGTGGGCGGAGGCCCACTCTTGTTATCTGTCAGCAATCTACATCCCAGGAGTGGACAACTGGGAAGCGGACTTTTTAAGCAGACAGACGTTTCATCCGGGGGAGTGGGAACTCCATCCGGAGGTCTTTGCCACTCTGATCATCAGATGGGGCAGACCGGAGTTGGTTCTGATGGCGTCTCGTCAGAATGCCAAGCTTCCAAGATACGGATCCAGGTCAAGGGATCCTCAGGCCGAACTGATAGATGCCTTGGCAGTGCCTTGGTCGTTCAACCTAGCTTATGTGTTTCCGCCGTTTGCTCTCCTGCCTCGGGTGATTGCTCGGATCAAACAGGAGAGGGCTTCAGTAATTCTAATCGCGCCTGCGTGGCCTCGCAGGACTTGGTATTTCTGATCTAGTGGACATGTCCTCTCTGCCACCGTGGAAGCTTCCATTGAGGCAGGACCTTCTCATTCAGGGACCCTTCCATCACCCAAATCTAGTTTCTCTGCAACTGACTGCTTGGAGATTGAACGCTTGATCTTATCTAAGCGGGGGTTCTCTGATTTGGTCATTGATACTTTGATTCAGGCACGTAAGCCTGTCACTAGAAAAATCTATCATAAGATATGGCGTAAATATCTTTTTTGGTGTGAATCCAAAGGCTGCTCATGGAGTAGAGTTAGGATTCCAAGGATTCTGTCCTTTCTCCAAGAAGGATTGGAGAAAGGGTTATCAGCGAGTTCCTTAAAGGGACAAATCTCTGCTTTGTCAATTTTGCTACACAAACGTTTGGCAGATGTTCCAGACGTTCAGTCTTTTTGTCAGGCTTTAACCAGAATTAAGCCTGTGTTTAGACCAATTGCTCCACCCTGGAGTTTGAATTTAGTTCTTAATGTTCTTCAAGGGGTTCCGTTTAAACCCATACATTCCATAGATATTAAGTTGTTATCTTGCAAAGTTTTGTTTTTGGTTGCTATTTCTTCTGCTTGTAGAGTTTCTGAGCTTTCAGCATTACAGTGTGATTCGCCTTATCTTATTTTCCATTCTGATAAGGTGGTTTTGCGTACCAAACCTGGTTTCCTTCCTAAGGTTGTTTCTAATAAGAATATTAATCAGGAAATTGTTGTTCCTTCATTGTGTCCTAATCCTTCTTCTAAGAAGGAGCGTATGTTGCATAACCTGGACGTGGTCCGTGCCCTGAAGTTTTACTTGCAGGCGATTTAAGGAATTTCGTCAATCATCTTCATTATTTGTTGTTTTTTCTGGAAAGCATAGGGGCCAAAAGGCTACGGCTACCTCTCTTTCTTTTTGGCTGAAGAGTATCATCCGTTTTGCATATGAGACTGCTGGACAGCAGCCTCCTGAAAGAATTATGGCTCATTCTACTAGGGCTGTGGCTTCCTCATGGGCATTTAAAAACAATGCTTCTGTTGAACAGATTTACAAGGCTGCGACTTGGTCGTCTCTTCACACTTTTTCCAAATTTTCCAAATTTGATACTTTTGCTTCTTCTGAGGCTGGTTTTGGGAGAAAGGTTCTTCAAGCAGTGGTGCCTTCCGTTTAGGTCTCTGTCTTGTCCCTCCCTTTCATCCGTGTCCTATAGCTTTGGTATTGTATCCCATAAGTAAGGATGAAATCTGTGGACTCGTCATATCTTGTAAAAGATAAGGAAATTTATGCTTACCTGATACATTTTTTCTTTTATGATATGACGAGTCCACGGCCCACCCTGTCATTTCTCAGACAGGTATTTATTTTTGTTAAACTTCAGTCACCTCTGGCTTTTCCTTTCTCTTCCTAACTTCGGTCGAATGACTGGAGGGGGAAGGAAGGGAGGAGCTATATATACAGCTCTGCTGTGGTGCTCTTTGCCACTAACTGCTAAACAGGAGGCGTAATCCCATAAGTAAGGATGAAATCCGTGGACTCGTCATATCGTAAAATAAATAAATTTATCAGGTAAGCATAAATTTCCTTTTTGTCGGGATTCCTTGCTGTTGGTGTCTGATTGCTACTCTCTTCCCTGCAGGAACATCACATTCTAGTCTATCTGATCACCTTTTCTGTTTCCTGCAGGGATTTTCCTATCCTTATTGTTGCCACCACGTCGTGTCCCCGTGACATTCCTGTAGATGTGCAGACATGCTTCCTCCATGAGGTTTCCCTAGAGTCACCAACTGAAGACCAGCGCTACTCCCTCCTGACTGCACTCACCTCTCCGCTACCACTCAGCAGAGACATCAACCTTGCGCATCTGGCTCGCAGGACAGCGGTGAGGGGTAGATTGGCACAGACAACTCTAGGGTTAACCATTGCATGAATGGCTGCCTGTATGCTCTTGTCACAGAGTGTGAATGAGGTTTGCTATCACTCTAGATCACTGCGTGTAATAATGTTTCTGTATATTTGTGTAGCAACAAATCATTGTGTATATTACTGTAGCTGGGGTGCAGTGTGTATATTACTGTAGCTGGGGTGCAGTGTGTATTTTACTGTAGCTGGGGTGCAGTGTGTGTATATTACTGTAGCTGGGGGTGCAGTGTGTATTTTACTGTAGCTGGGGGTGCAATGTGTATATTACTGTAGCTGGGGGTGCAGTGTGTATATATTACTGTAGCTGGGGGTGCAGTGTGTATATTACTGTAGCTGGGGTGCAGTGTGTATATTACTGTAGCTGGGGTGCAGTGTGTATATTACTGTAGCTGGGGGTGCAGTGTGTATATTATTGTAGCTGGGGTGCAGTGTGCATATATTACTGTAGCTGGGGTGCAGTGTGTATATTACTGTAGCTGGGGGTGCAGTGTGTATATTACTGTAGCTGGGGGTGCAGTGTGCATATATTACTGTAGCTGGGGTGCAGTGTGCATATATTACTGTAGCTGGGGGTGCAGTGTGTATATTACTGTAGCTGGGGTGCAGTGTGTATATTACTGTAGCTGGGGTGCAGTGTGTATATTACTGTAGCTGGGGTGCAGTGTGTATATTACTGTAGCTGGGGTGCAGTGTGCATATATTACTGTAGCTGGGGGTGCAGTGTGTATATTACTGTAGCTGGGGGTGCAGTGTGTATATTACTGTAGCTGGGGGTGCAGTGTGTATATTACTGTAGCTGGGGGTGCAGTGTGTATATTACTGTAGCTGGGGGTGCAGTGTGTATATTACTGTAGCTGGGGGTGCAGTGTGTATATTACTGTAGCTGGGGGTGCAGTGTGCATATATTACTGTAGCTGGGGGTGCAGTGTGCATATATTACTGTAGCTGGGGGTGCAGTGTGTATATTACTGTAGCTGGGGGTGCAGTGTGTATATTACTGTAGCTGGGGGTGCAGTGTGCATATATTACTGTAGCTGGGGTGCAGTGTGCATATATTACTGTAGCTGGGGTGCAGTGTGCATATATTACTGTAGCTGGGGTGCAGTGTGTATATATTACTGTAGCTGGGGTGCAGTGTGCATATATTACTGTAGCTGGGGTGCAGTGTGCATATATTACTGTAGCTGGGGTGCAGTGTGTATATATTACTGTAGCTGGGGTGCAGTGTGTATATTACTGTAGCTGGGGTGCAGTGTGTATATATTACTGTAGCTGGGGTGCAGTGTGTATATATTACTGTAGCTGGGGTGCAGTGTGTATATATTACTGTAGCTGGGGTGCAGTGTGTATATATTACTGTAGCTGGGGTGCAGTGTGTATATTACTGTAGCTGGGGGTGCAGTGTGTATATTACTGTAGCTGGGGTGCAGTGTGTATATTACTGTAGCTGGGGTGCAGTGTGTATATTACTGTAGCTGGGGTGCAGTGTGTATATTACTGTAGCTGGGGGTGCAGTGTGCATATATTACTGTAGCTGGGGGTGCAGTGTGTATATTACTGTAGCTGGGGGTGCAGTGTGTATATATTACTGTAGCTGGGGTGCAGTGTGTATATTACTGTAGCTGGGGGTGCAGTGTGCATATTACTGTAGCTGGGGTGCAGTGTGTATATTACTGTAGCTGGGGTGCAGTGTGTATATTACTGTAGCTGGGGTGCAGTGTGTATATTACTGTAGCTGGGGTGCAGTGTGTATATTACTGTAGCTGGGGGTGCAGTGTGCATATATTACTGTAGCTGGGGTGCAGTGTGTATATTACTGTAGCTGGGGGTGCAGTGTGCATATATTACTGTAGCTGGGGTGCAGTGTGCATATATTACTGTAGCTGGGGGTGCAGTGTGCATATATTACTGTAGCTGGGGGTGCAGTGTGCATATATTACTGTAGCTGGGGGTGCAGTGTGCATATATTACTGTAGCTGGGGGTGCAGTGTGCATATATTACTGTAGCTGGGGGTGCAGTGTGCATATATTACTGTAGCTGGGGGTGCAGTGTGCATATATTGCTGTAGCTGGGGGTGCAGTGTGCATATATTACTGTAGCTGGGGTGCAGTGTGTATATTACTGTAGCTGGGGGTGCAGTGTGTATATTACTGTAGCTGGGGGTGCAGTGTGTATATTACTGTAACTGGGGGTGCAGTGTGTATATTACTGTAGCTGGGGGTGCAGTGTGCATATATTACTGTAGCTAGGGGTGCAGTAGCTCTCATCCTATTGGCTGATTTTGAATTTCAAGAATCAAATAAGCCAATAGGAATGCAAGGGACGCCATTTTGAAAAGGCTCCCTTGCATTAAAAATCACGGCCTCCATTACATATGCAGCGTCGCCCGCAAAAGCCGGCGACGCCATTTTTTGCGCTGTTTTGGTATCTCATATATGGCGTAGCATACAAGTTACGCCTGTATATTCCACCCGTCGCTCGCAATTTTTACTCCCATAGGCTAACATTGGACCGCGTCTTAAATTGGTATCCAATATCCAGCGCATGGCCTTACGTGGCGAAAATGGAGAAATCTTACTCCATTTTTACCTCGCCATAAAAGGCAGCCGTAGCAGGCCTTGCGCTGAGTATGGGAGCACCGTAACTCCATAAAATGCCTGCAAAAATAAACTAACACCTAACGCATGCGCAATGTCTATCTACCTGTCAACCGCAAACCCCACTGCAATAACTAATAAACTCTATTAACCCCTAAACCGCCATAGCCCACAACGCAATTAACCTATTCAATTATTAACCCCTAAACCGCCATAGCCCACACCGCAAGTTATAACTAAATTATTAACCCCTAAACTGCCATAGCCCACATAGCCTATTAAATGTATTAACCCCTAATCTGCCGCCAACGTCGCCGCCACTATAATAAAGTTATTAACCCCTAAACCTAAGTCTAACCCTAACCCCCCTAACTTAAATATTATTTAAATAAATCTAAATAATATTACTATTATTAGCTAAATTATTCCTATTTAAAACTAAATACCTGTAAAATAAACCCTAACGGCGAGATTACGAGTTTGGCGTTAACAGGGGTGCGTTGCTAACGAGGCTTTTTTTTCTAATGCTACCTTAACCCAACGCTGGTATTACAGGTTTTTTTAAACCTGGCGTTAGCCACAAAAAGGTGAGCGTAGAGCAAAATTTAGCTCCACATCTCACCTCAATACCAGCGTTGCTTACGGTATCGGTAAGCTGGCTAAACGTGCTCATGCACGATTTCCCCATAGGAAACAATGGGGCTGAGCTGGCTGAAAAAAAACCTAACACCTGCAAAAAGCAGCGTTCAGCTCCTAATGCAGCCCCATTGTTTCCTATGGGGAAATAAAAAATATTGCCGCACCTAACACCCCTAATCTTACACTTATTAACCCCTAATCTGCAGCCCCCGACATTGTCGCCACCTGCATTATAATATTAACCCCTAATCTGCCCCCCCCGACGTCGCTGCAACTATATTAAATTAATTAACCCCTAATCTGCCGCCGCCACTGTAATAAAGTTATTAACCCCTAAACCTAAGTCTAACCCTAACCCTAACACCCCCCTAGCTTAAATATAATTTAAATAAATCTGAATAAAATAGCTACAATTAAATAAATTATTCCTATTTAAAACTAAATACTTACCTGTAAAATAAATATAACTAATAATTACATTGTAGCTATCTTATGATTTATTTTTATTTTACAGGCAAGTTTGTATTTATTTTAAATAGGTACAATAGTTATTAAATAGTTATTAACTATTTAATAACTACCTAGCTAAAATAAGAACAAAATTACCTGTAAAATAAATCCTAACCTAAGTTACAATTACACCTAACACTACACTATCATTAAATAAAGTACCTAAACTACCTACAATTAATTACAATTAAATTCAATAAACTAAATTACGAAAAAAAGCAAACACTAAATTACAGAAAATAAAAAAAGAATTAAAAGAATTTTAAACTAATTACACCTAATCTAATCCCCCTAATAAAATAAAAAAGCCCCCCAAAATAATAAAATGCCCTACCCTATACTAAATTACAAATAGCCCTTAAAGGGGCCTTTTGCTGGGCATTGCCCCAAGTAATCAGCTCTTTTACCTGTAAAAAAAAATACAATACCCCCCAACATTACAATCCACCACCCACACACCCCTACTCTAAAACCCACCCAACCCCCCTTAAAAAAACCTAACACTACCCCATTGAAGATCTCCCTACCTTGAGCCGTCTTCACCCAGCCGGGCACAAGTGGTCATCCGATCCGGGCAGAAGTCTTCATCCGATGGGGCAGAAGAGGACATCCAGACCGGCAGAAGTCTTCATCCTATCCGGGCAGAAGAGGACATCCAGACTGGCAGAAGGCTTCATCCAAGCGGCATCTTCTATCTTCTTCCTTCCGACGAGGAGCGACTCCATCTTGAAGACATCCGGCACGTAGCATCCTTCCAGCACGATGGACTAACGACGAATGACGGTTCCTTTAAATGACGTCATCCAAAATGGCGTCCCTCAAATTCCGATTGGCTGATAGGATTCTATCAACCAATCGGAATTAAGGTAGGAAAAATCTGATTAGTTGATTTAATCCGCCAATCGGTTTGAAGTTCAATCCAATTGGCTGATTGGATCAGCCAATAGAATTGACCTCGCATTCTATTGGCTGATCCAATCAGCCAATCGGATTGAAATTCAATCCGATTGGCTGATTAAATCAACCAATCAGATTTTTCCTACCTTAATTCCGATTGGCTGATAGAATCCTATCAGCCAACCGGAATTCGAGGGACGCCATCTTGGATGACGTCATTTAAAGGAACCGTCATTCGTCGTTAGTCCGTTGTGCTGGAAGAATGCTCCGCGCCGGATGTCTTCAAGATGGAGTCACTCCTCGTCGAAGAAAGAAGATAGAAGATGCTGCTTGGATGAAGCCTTCTGCCGGTCCGAATCGAATGTCCTCTTCTGCCCGGATAGGATGAAGACTTCTGCCGGTCTGGGTGTCCTCTTCTGCCCCATCGGATGAAGACTTCTGCCCGGATCGGATGACCACTTGTGCCCGGCTGGGTGAAGACGGCTCAAGGTAGGGAGATCTTCAATGGGGTAGTGTTATTTTTTTTTAAGGGGGATTGGGTGGGTTTTAGAGTAGGGGTGTGTGGGTGATGGGTTTTAATGTTGGGGGGTATTGTATTTTTCTTTTACAGGTAAAAGAGCTGATTACTTTGGGGCAATTCACGCAAAAGGCCCTTTTAAGGGCTATTTGTAATTTAGTATAGGGTAGGGAAATTTTATTATGTTTTTTTTTTTAATTTTATTAGGGGGATTAGATTAGGTGTAATTAGTTTAAAATTCTTGTAATTCTTTTTTTATTTTCTGTAATTTAGTGGGGGGGGGGGGTTACCGTAATTTAGTTTATTGAATTTAATTGTAATTAATTGTAGGTAATTTATTTAATGATAGTGTAGTGTTAGGTGTAATTGTAACTTAGGTTAGGATTTATTTTACAGGTAATTTTGTACTTATTTTAGCTAGGTAGTTATTAAATAGTTAATAACTATTTAATAGCTATTGTACCTAGTTAAAATAAATACAAAGTTGCCTGTAAAATAAATATAAATCCTAAGCTAGCTACAATGTAACTATTAGTTATATTGTAGCTAGCTTAGTTTTTTTTATAGGTAAGTATTTAGTTTTAAATAGAAGTAATTTAGTTAATTATGTTAAATTTATTTCGTTTAATTTAAATTATATTTAAGTTAGGGGGGGTTTAGGGTTAGGTTTAGACTTAGGTTTAGGGGTTAATAATTTTAATATAGTAGCGGCGACATTGGGGGTGGCAGATTAGGGGTTAATAAATGTAAGTAGGTGTCGGCGATGTTAGGGACGGCAGATTAGGGGTTAATAAAATTTAACTAGTCTTTGCGAGGCGGGGGTGCGGCGGTTTAGGGGTTAATACATTTATTAAAGTGGAGGCAATGTCCGGTCAGCAGATTAGGGGTTAATAATTGTAGGTAGGTGGCGGCGACGTTGGGAGCAGCAGATTAGGGGTTAATAAATATAATGTAGGTGTCGGCGATGTTAGGGGCAGCAGATTAGGGGTTCATAGGTATAATGTAGGTGGCGGCGATGTCCGGTCGGCAGATTAGGGGTTACTTTTTTTATTTTAGTGTTTGCGATGTGGGGGGGCCTCGGTTTAGGGGTTAATAGGTAGTTTATGGGTGTTAGTGTACATTGTAGCAGTTTAGTTAAGAGTTTTATGTTCCGGCGTTAGCCCATAAAACTTTTAACTACTGACTTTTAAATGCGGTCAAAGTCTTGACAGGAGAGGGACGTAAGTGGATTTGCGGTAGCCTCGAGTCGCGGACGAAAAGTGAGCCGTGAGCCTGTACCTGTCAGACTCGTAACACCAGCGTTAGGTAAAAAGCAGCGTTGGGACCTCTCAACGCTGCTTTTTAAGGCTAACGCCAAACTCGTAATCTCGGTGTAAGATAGCTACAATATAATTAATAATTACATTGTAGCTATTTTAGGATTTATTTTTATTTTACAGGCAACTTTGTATTTATTTTAACTAGGTACAATAGCTATTAAATAGTTAATAACTATTTAATAGCTACCTAGTTAAAATAACTACAAATTTACCTGTAAAATAAATCCTAACCTAAGTTACAATTACACCTAACACTACACTATCATTAAATAAATTAAATTAATTAACTACAATTACCTAAAATGAAATACAATAAAATAAACTAAAGTACAAACCCCCCCACTAAATTACAGAAAATTAAAAAAAATTACAAGAAGTTTAAACTAATTACACCTAATCTAAGCCCCCTAATAAAATAAAAAAGCCCCCCAAAATAATAAAATTCCCTACCCTATACTAAATTACAAATAGCCCTTAAAAGGGCTTTTTGCAGGGCATTGCCCCAAAGTAATCAGCTCTTTTACCTGTAAAAAAAGAAATACAACCCCCCCAACATTAAAACCCACCACCCACACACCCAACCCTACTCTAAAACCCACCCAATCCCCCCTTAAAAAAACCTAACACTAACCCCTTGAAGACCACCCTACCTTGAGCCGTCTTCACCCATTCGTGCAGAAGTCTTCATCCGATCCGGGCAGAAGAGGTCCTCCAGCCGGGCAGAAGTCTTCATCCAAGCGGCATCTTCTATCTTCTTCCATCCGACGAGGAGCGACTCCATCTTGAAGACATACGACGCGGAGCATCCTTCCTGACCGACGACTAACCAACGAATGAAGGTTCCTTTAAATGACGTCATCCAAGATGGCGTCCCTTCAATTCCGATTGGCTGATAGAATTCTATCAGCCAAATCGGAATTAAGGTAGGAAAAATCCAATCGGATCAGCCAATCGGATTGGACTTCAATCCAATTGGCTGATTGCATCAGCCAATAGGATTTTTCCTACCTTAATTCCGATTGTCTTATAGAATCCTATCAGCCAATCGGAATTCGACGGACGCCATCTTGGATGACGTCATTTAAAGGAACCTTCATTCGGCATTAGGATATCGGAAAAAGAGGATGGCTACGCGTCGGCTGGATTCAAGATGGCTCCGCTCTGGTTGATTGAAGATAGAAGATGCTGCTCGGATGAAGACATCTGCCGCTTGGAGGACCTCTTCTGCCCCGATCGGATGAAGACTTCTGCCGCTCCGGATGTCCACTTCTGGCCCATCGGTGGCCGGCTGGCTGAAGACGGCTCAAGGTAGGGTGATCTTCAGGGGGGTAGTGTTAGGTTTTTTTAAGGGGGGATCAGGTGGTTTTAGAGTAGGGGTGTGTGGGTGGTGGGTTGTAATGTTGGGGGGAATTGTATTTTTTTTTTACAGGTAAAAGAGCTGATTACTTTGGGGCAATGCCCCGCAAAAAGCCCTTTTAAGGGCTGGTAAAAGAGCTGATTACTTAGTAATTTAGTATAGGGTAGGGCATTTTATTAATTTGGGGGGCTTTTTTATTTTATTAGGGGGTTAAGATTAGGTGTAATTAGATTAAAATTCTTGTAATATTTTTTTGTTTTTGCAATTTAGTGGGTTTTTTTGTACTATAGTTTAGTTTATAATTATAGATAATTGTAGTTAATTTATTTAATTAATTTATTGATAGTGTAGTGTTAGGTGTATTTGTAACTTAGGTTAGGATTTATTTTACAGGTAATTTTGTAATTATTTTAACTAGGTAGCTATTAAATAGTTAATAACTATTTAATAACTATTGTACCTAGTTAAAATAAATACAAAGTTGCCTGTAAAATAAATATAAATCCTAAACTAGCTACAATGTAACTATTAGTTATATTGTAGCTAGCTTAGGGTTTATTTTATAGGTAAGTATTTAGTTTTAAATAGGAATAATTTATTTAATGATAGTAATTTTAGTTCGTTTTATTTAAATTATGTTTAAGTTAGGGGGTGTTAGGGTTAGGGTTAGACTTAGGTTTAGGGATTAATAGCTTTATTATAGTATCGGCGACGTTGGGGGCGGCAGATAAGGGTTTAATAATTGAAGGTAGGTGGCGGCGATGTTAGAGAGGGCAGATTAGGGGTTAATACAATTTATTATAGTGTTTGCGAGGCGGGAGTGCTGCGGTTTAGGGGTTAATACATTTATTATAGTGGCGGCGATGTCTGGTCGGCAGAATAGAGGTTAATAAGTGTTGGTAGGTGGGGGCGACGTTGGGGGGGGCAGATTAGGGGTTAATAAATATAATATAGGTGTTGGCGATGTTGGGGGCAGCAGATTAGGGGTTCATAGCTATAATGTAGGTTGCGTCGGTGTCCGGAGCGGCAGATTAGGGGTTAATAATATAATGTAGGTGTCAGCGATAGCGGGGGCGGCAGATTAGGGGTGTTTAGACTCGGGGTTCATGTTAGGGTGTTAGGTGCAGACTTAGAAAGTGTTTCACCATAGGAAACAATGGGGCTGCTTTAGGAGCAGAACGCTGCTTTTTTGCAGGTGTTAGGTTTTTTTTCAGCCAGCTCAGCCCCATTGTATCCTATGGGGAAATCGTGCACAAGCACGTTTTGCCAGCTTACCGCTACCGTAGGCAACGCTGGTATTGAGGGTTGAAGTGGAGCTAAATTTGGCTCAACGCTCCCTTTTCTGAGGCTAACGCAGCCATTCAGACAACTCGTAATACCAGCGTTGGCTTAACGGTGCGCTGGAAAAAAAAGGCTTGTTAGCACCGCAGGTCTTTACCGACAAAACTCGTAATCTAGGCGAAAGAGTATAACAGCAGTTACTGCACCAGACTAAGTGTATAACAGCAGTTACTGCACCAGACTAAGTATATAACAGCAGTTACTGCACCAGACTAAGTATATAACAGCAGTTACTGCACCAGACTAAGTATATAACAGCAGTTACTGCACCAGACTAAGTGTATAACAGCAGTTACTGCACCAGACTAAGTATATAACAGCAGTTACTGCACCAGACTAAGTATATAACAGCAGTTACTGCACCAGACTAAGTATATAACAGCAGTTACTGCACCAGACTAAGTATATAACAGCAGTTACTGCACCAGACTAAGTATATAACAGCAGTTACTGCACCAGACTAAGTGTATAACAGCAGTTACTGCACCAGACTAAGTGTATAACAGCAGTTACTGCACCAGACTAAGTGTATAACAGCAGTTACTGCACCAGACTAAGTGTATAACAGCACTTACTGCACCAGACTAAGTATATAACAGCAGTTACTGCACCAGACTAAGTATATAACAGCAGTTACTGCACCAGACTAAGTGTATAACAGCAGTTACTGCACCAGACTAAGTATATAACAGCAGTTACTGCACCAGACTAAGTGTATAACAGCAGTTACTGCACCAGACTAAGGATATAACAGCAGTTACTGCACCAGACTAAGTGTATAACAGCACTTACTGCACCAGACTAAGTGTATAACAGCAGTTACTGCACCAGACTAAGGCCTAGATTTAGAGTTCGGCGGTAAAAGGGCTGTTAACGCTCCGCGGGTTTTTTTCTGGCCGCACCATAAATTTAACTCTGGTATCGAGAGTTCAAACAAATGCTGCGTTAGGCTCCAAAAAAGGAGCGTAGAGCATTTTTACCGCAAATGCAACTCTCGATACCAGAGTTGCTTACGGACGCGGCCAGCCTCAAAAACGTGCTCGTGCACGATTCTCCCATAGGAAACAATGGGGCTGTTTGAGCTGAAAAAAAACCTAACACCTGGAAAAAAGCAGCGTTCAGCTCCTAACGCAGCCCCATTGTTTGCTATGCGGTAACCCTTCCTACGTCTGCACTTAACACTCTAACATGTACCCCGAGTCTAAACACCCCTAACCTTACACTTATTAACCCCTATTCTGCCGCCCCCCGCTATCGCTGACCCCTGCATTACACTTTTAACCCCTAATCTGCCGCTCCGTAAACCGCCGCCACCTACGTTATCCTTATGTACCCCTAATCTGCTGCCCTAACATCGCCGACCCCTATGTTATATTTATTAACCCCTAATCTGCCCCCCACAACGTCGCCGACACCTACCTACACTTATTAACCCCTAATCTGCCGACCGGACCTGAGCGCTACTATAATAAAGTTATTAACCCCTAATCCGCCTCACTAACCCTATCATAAATAGTATTAACCCCTAATCTGCCCTCCCTAACATCGCCGACACCTACCTTCAATTATTAACCCCTAATCTGCCGACCGGAGCTCACCGCTATTCTAATAAATGTATTAACCCCTAAAGCTAAGTCTAACCCTAACACTAACACCCCCCTAAGTTAAATATAATTTTTATCTAACGAAATAAATTAACTCTTATTAAATAAATGATTCCTATTTAAAGCTAAATACTTACCTGTAAAATAAATCATAATATAGCTACAATATAAATTACATTTATATTATAGCTATTTTAGGATTAATATTTATTTTACAGGTAACTTTGTATTTATTTTAACCAGGTACAATAGCTATTAAATAGTTAAGAACTATTTAATAGTTACCTAGTTAAAATAATTACAAATTTACCTGTAAAATAAATCCTAACCTAAGATATAATTAAACCTAACACTACCCTATCAATAAAATAATTAAATAAACTACCTACAATTACCTACAATTAACCTAACACTACACTATCAATAAATTAATTAAACACAATTGCTACAAATAAATACAATTAAATAAACTATCTAAAGTACAAAAAATAAAAAAGAACTAAGTTACAGAAAATAAAAAAATATTTACAAACATAAGAAAAATATTACAACAATTTTAAACTAATTACACCTACTCTAAGCCCCCTAATAAAATAACAAAGACCCCCAAAATAAAAAATTCCTTACCCTATTCTAAATTTAAAAAGTTACAAGCTCTTTTACCTTACCAGCCCTGAACAGGGCCCTTTGCGGGGCATGCCCCAAGAATTTCAGCTCTTTTGCCTGTAAAAAAAAACATACAATACCCCCCCCCCCAACATTACAACCCACCACCCACATACCCCTAATCTAACCCAAACCCCCCTTAAATAAACCTAACACTAAGCCCCTGATGATCTTCCTACCTTGTCTTCACCATGCCAGGTTCACCGATCCGTCCTGGCTCCAAGATCTTCATCCAACCCAAGCAGGGGCTAGACATCCACTGAAGAAGTCCAGAAGAGGGTCCAAAGTCTTCCTCCTATCCGGCAAGAAGAGGACATCCGGACCGGCAAACATCTTCTCCAAGCGGCATCTTCTATGTTCTTCCATCCGATGACGACCGGCTCCATCTTGAAGACCTCCAGCGCGGATCCATCCTCTTCTTCCGACGACTAGACGACGAATGACGGTTCCTTTAAGGGACGTCATCCAAGATGGCGTCCCTCGAATTCCGATTGGCTGATAGGATTCTATCAGCCAATCGGAATTAAGGTAGGAATTTTCTGATTGGCTGATGGAATCAGCCAATCAGAATCAAGATCAATCCGATTGGCTGATCCAATCAGCCAATCAGATTGAGCTCGCATTCTATTGGCTGATCGGAACAGCCAATAGAATGCGAGCTCAATCTGATTGGCTGATTGGATCAGCCAATCGGATTGATCTTGATTCTGATTGGCTGATTCCATCAGCCAATCAGAAAATTCCTACCTTAATTCCGATTGGCTGATAGAATCCTATCAGCCAATCGGAATTCGAGGGACGCCATCTTGGATGACGTCCCTTAAAGGAACCGTCATTCGTCGTCTAGTCGTCGGAAGAAGAGGATGGATCCGCGCTGGAGGTCTTCAAGATGGAGCCGGTCGTCATCGGATGGAAGAACATAGAAGATGCCGCTTGGAGAAGATGTTTGCCGGTCCGGATGTCCTCTTCTTGCCGGATAGGAGGAAGACTTTGGACCCTCTTCTGGACTTCTTCAGTGGATGTCTAGCCCCTGCTTGGGTTGGATGAAGATCTTGGAGCCAGGACGGATCGGTGAACCTGGCATGGTGAAGACAAGGTAGGAAGATCATCAGGGGCTTAGTGTTAGGTTTATTTAAGGGGGGTTTGGGTTAGATTAGGGGTATGTGGGTGGTGGGTTGTAATGTTGGGGGGGGGGTATTGTATGTTTTTTTTTACAGGCAAAAGAGCTGAAATTCTTGGGGCATGCCCCGCAAAGGGCCCATTT